>NC_046971.1:2102500-2210000 GCF_009769545.1 Cyclopterus lumpus | reverse complement strand
CCGAACGTTAGCTAAAGAAAATAAACGCCATGAACACTCAAACCATTAGCGTAGCTTGTAGCGCGTCCTCTTTGCTACGGATCTTGGGATTCTTTGGTCTTTTGCGGATACAAAGACAATATAAATATAAATATATATATATATATATAAATATATTCGCAAAGACGCCAACAGCCGAATCAGAAGATGTTTCCATATTTTTTTGACAAAGGCATTAAACCACCTCAAGGGAACAGTAAAAGAAAATGCAGATGTTTTGGTAATTCAAAACCAATTTTTCCACCTTGTTCTATTATACTCACTTTTCTGTGATTACCTCAAGCTCAGCCTCCAACAATCAACAATGGAATACAGGAGCAAAACCATGTGATACAAAACTAGCATCGACAACAGCAAACAACCGTTATAGTTTCAAAGTGTTGGGATTCAAAGCGAATGCTTCAGGATAAACTCGCCGGCGCCGGCATCCTCACCTGTCCGTCGGAGACGGCCGCCACGCTCTTGAAGACGATCCACTCCACGGTCTCGCTGCAGGGCGGCGAGGTCAGCGAGCCGTTGTAGATGAAGTATTTGTCCGTGGCGTTGGGCAGGAGGCCTCGCGGGGCGAAGGGCGGCACCGCGCCGCTCTTTCCTGGACGGCGGAGGACGGGACAGCTCGAATAAGCGCCACAGAAGAAGAGAGACGAGATGGGAGAAGAAGAAAAAAGAAGGACCGACGTACCGTATCTGCTCACGCTGTTCACACCGTCGATGATGGCGGCGAAGTTCACGTTGTCGTCCGCGCTCGTCTGAGAGGAGAAAAAACCCAAACGCAATGACGGCTCACTTTTTATTGGCGAATATAAAGATTCAGTCATAAAACAACGTTTTCATATCGATGTGTCGATCGGTTCGGTGCACGGAGAACCGGCTATTTCTCCATAACTGATGTTTATTTTCTCAACTGTTTACGTAATAATTTCGCCATCTTTTGCTGTAAGAGATGAATCTATATATATCTATCTATCTATCTATCTATCTATCTATATATATATATATATATATATATATATATATATATATATATATATATATATATATTATACATATATATCTAGATTCTATCTATATCAATCCCATAGTGTAGAAATACTCCCGTCCAGCATTGAAGTTTACCTAAAGTAATACTTCACCCTCAAAATGACCATTTGCTTATCAACTACTCTCACAGCGTTAACTTCAATATAACTTTTCGCTCACATTGACACATTGAAGGGAGAATAAAATTTTAAAAAGCGACAAATCATTTCATAAAGTTTTGATGCCTCCATTTACTCACATTCATCAAGACTTAGTTTTTCAAGGTAAGAGTATTCAAGGTAACACAGGGTGAGTACAGTATTAACATAAAAATATTATTAAAGTACCACAAATAATAAGTACTAGTTATGCAGAATATTATGTTATATTACTGAATAATAATTAGTGATGCATTGATGTGTTCATCACTTTAATGTTGCCGCTGGTAAATGTGAAACTGAAGACACTGTGAAAATGTAAAAGTTGAAAAACCTGTCAATCACCTTGTAGTCCCGCCCTAAAGCATCCCCTGAATTATGGTCTATAATTCCATAATTTACTAAATGAACATCATTCTGTATTGAAGAAGACTTGAAACTAGAGATTGAGACCAAAAACTAATGTTTACAATGTTTACTGAGGGAATAAATCAAGAGAAGTAGAGTCATTTATATAGACTTCTATACAACCAGAGGAGTCGCCCCCCTGGTGGTCAGGAGAGAGAATGCAGCTTTAACACATGAAGCATAGACTTCTATACAACCAGAGGAGTCGCCCTCTGGTGGTCAGGAGAGAGAATTCAGCTTTAACACATGAAGCATAGACTTCTATACAACCAGAGGAGTCGCCCCCTGGTGGTCAGGAGAGAGAATGCAGCTTTAACACATGAAGCATTGACTTCTATACAACCAGAGGAGTCGCCCTCTGGTGGTCAGGAGAGAGAATTCAGCTTTAACACATGAAGCATAGACTTCTATACAACCAGAGGAGTCGCCCCCTGGTGGTCAGGAGAGAGAATGCAGCTTTAACACATGAAGCATTGACTTCTATACAACCAGAGGAGTCGCCCCCTGGTGGTCAGGAGAGAGAATGCAGCTTTAACACATGAAGCATAGACTTCTATACAACCAGAGGAGTCGCCCCCTGGTGGTCAGGAGAGAGAATGCAGCTTTAACACATGAAGCATAGACTTCTATACAACCAGAGGAGTCGCCCCCTGGTGGTCAGGAGAGAGAATGCAGCTTTAACACATGAAGCATTGACTTCATTGAGGCTCATCAAGTCGTTCTCAGTGAAGACTGACACGAAGTAGAAGTTTTCCACATCCGGTTAAATTCCAAACCAGGACTTTCATGTAATATAACGTTCACCTTCTCCAATAAAGCCACCAGACTGCCTCCTACGTTACCTTTGGAGAGTTAAAACAGTTCTGAAGCTGGTTGGAGGTTCACAGGGCACAAACAAAACAAAACCTGATCTACTAGCTTTTTGTTTGGTAGTTTTCCAAACAGAGCCTGCAGCTTCGCATCAGACGCTCCTCCTGAGCCGCGTTGCAACACGCCAACCCGGCCGGAGGCAACGCGGCGGCACCGAGCAAAACACAGGGAAGGTTTGGTCTGCACGAAATGCACGAGGATCGGGGTGAACCCAGAACCCAGACGGGAGCTCGGCAATGATCCTCAGCCGAGACGTGAATCACACACACTGGAGGTATTACAAGAAACACCCGGTCGGAAAGAAGCCTTTCTGCCTTTGAAACATGCCAACTTTTTACAATTTCGTTTAAGCTGCTAAGATCAGACGATTTAGTGAAATGAGAAGCAGCTAAAAAAAAAACTGTGGGTTTTATATTTACGAGGAACGGTGTTTTTTCAGACGAGAAGGTGGAACATCCAAACCGTTAGCCCGGAGCTAGCGGCTGTGAAACCCACGCAAGCCGGGTTACCTCTGACTTCTCAGGGTGACAATCAAAAGTATTTAGGAAAAAAGATGAGGAGCTTTTTTTACTTTCTGGTGAAATCTCAACAAACCGCTATTCAGAGGACAGTCATCCTTAATGTGTTGTACGTGCTTAGGTAACGTACAGCTAACGGCTAATGGCTAACGGCTAATTACTAATTACTAATGGCTATGTCTGAGGTAACGTAAAGCTAGCAGCTAATGGCTAATAGCTAATGGCTAGGTCTGAGGTAAAGTAAAGCTAGCGGCTAAGGGCTAATGGCTAACGGCTAATAGCTAATGGCTAACGGCTCGGTCTGATAGCCGGCATCCTACGACAATACTGAACTTATGTACAATGTTGAAGTACTTGTACATTACTATGAACATGTTGTACTTCTACTTCACACTTAATCCAAAATTGTACTCCATATTCAGAATAATACAAAATATATATAACAAATAAATCATCATCTACTTCTCTTGATGTATTCCCTCAGTAAACATTGTAAACATTAGTTTTTGGTCTCAATCTCTAGTTTCAAGTCTTCTTCAATACAGCGTGATGTTCATTTAGTAAATTATGGTCATTTAGAGTCAAACAGACCATAAAGCAGGGGACGCTTTAGGGCGGGGCTACAAGGTGATTGACAGGTCGACACCAGAGACGTATTTTTACATTGCGGTGTTGCTACCTTCACCACTTTTTCCTCCGCACACCGTTTCACGCATTTAAATATCTGAATCCATATTCTGTGTTTTGTGTAGCGGGGAAGAGGCGATGACCTCCGACCTCGGGAAGTAAAACCCTTGAAACACCGTAAAGTGAAAGAACACCTCGAGCAGCACGGCCAGCGCGGTGACCCTCCCTCCGGCCTTCATGGCCTCCTCTAAGGAGGCGAAGCGATGCTCCTCATAACAGTAGATCTGCATCTGGGGGAGAAAACACAAAATATGACGATATATATATATATATATATATATATATATAACTGGTTTCACAACATTTACGTGTAGAGAATATTATTTTCAAGCACACTTTGTTATTCGCCAAGGACACAAACACAAACCAGCTAAATCAATAGATTAGTTGTCACTATTAAACAGTGGCCTCTTTATTTTTATTAAAAATATTAGGTACAAATTGTCCTATTCCTCTTAAATGTGAATACTTCCTGGTTTCTCTACTCGTCTGTGACAATAAACGTAACATCGGACAGAATGAGACATTTTTGAGACCAAACAACGAATAGAAAAATTATTGTTGCAGCCTGAGACAACAAAGCTGAACAAATAAAAAAAGTAAAGAATAGACAGGATTGTTATATACTGAAGTAAATCTAACAAAATTATTATAAAGTAAATATTTATATATATATATATATATGTATATATATATATAAAAAACAAACGTGTATATATATACACGTTTGTTTTTTTCATCTTTATATATATGTATAAAAAAAGAAAATATATGTATAAAAAAAACATCTATAAAAATATAAATATAAACAAATATAATATATATATATATAATTTTTGATTATAAAATAAATAAAAACAGAAAAGCTAAGCTCAACCTGTGTCCCGCACTAGAACAGGGCTCACCTCCAGAGGGTATTTGACTCCATCCAGACTGTGTTCGGAGCCCTCTGAGGAGGCGTTGCAGCGCCCCCAGTGGAAGGTGATACGTCCCACCTTGAACTTTGACCTCAGGCCGCCTCCGCTCACGTAGAACTCTCCGTCCACGTCGACCGCCAC
This sequence comes from Cyclopterus lumpus, assembly GCF_009769545.1. Classification (NCBI taxonomy): domain Eukaryota; kingdom Metazoa; phylum Chordata; class Actinopteri; order Perciformes; family Cyclopteridae; genus Cyclopterus; species Cyclopterus lumpus. The sequence goes on along the minus strand of NC_046971.1, from coordinate 2,205,242 downwards.
TGGAAAACCGAGAGAGGACGTGAAGAAATAAACAATCAACCGGGCTGTATTTTCATAAAAAGGTTTATTAAATTAATCAAATCATCGTTCGTGAACAAAACTTCTCGAGCAAATACGTTTAAAGCTTTGAAGACAACGCGGCCTGACCCTCTAATTGAAATAATGGATTATGAATGTACAGAAGATCAAAAGACGAGAGCTCGAACGCCGTCGTTGGAGACAATGACTCAACCAACGAGGAGATCTTCTTCAGCTCGTCTTTGTTCCACCTGACAAAAGGTCCCTCGGGGGTCCAAACCCCCTTTGATGGTCTGATGGGGGCGGAGCCTTTCATCTTCTGTATTAATACCATCATGTACATCTCATGAGCACGGGGCTATTGTTGAGCTCAGATAATACACATCTGAACCTCTGCAGAACCCTGAAGGGATGGCTAAACATAATTTAACAATTAAGAATTAAGGATAAAAAAAATTTACAATAAAAAAATTATTATTAAGATTTTTTTTTTAAATTAAGAATAAATAACACATTTTAAATAATAAATACATTTATTTTAAAATGTAATTATTAATAATAATAATAATAATAATAAAAAAGTGGCACTTTAAGGCTGGGATGGCTAAACATAATAAGAACAACAAAAAAATGAAGTACAATAAAAAGTAAGATTAAAGAATTAGGATAACAAATTTAGAATAAATAATTCCCCCCCCCCCAAAAAAAAAATATATATATATAAAATAAAGAATATATATATATAAAAAAATAATAAAGAATTATATATTGGAAACCAATATTTTACCGTTTTGGAAACCTATATCTATCCATCTCTGCCCGTTTTAACTTGATTTACACACAAACTCATAACATTTTAAGTGTATTCAAGTTTAAAAGTATAAAATTAATTTAAACTGTGGAGCAACAGGAAGACCTTTTGATAAACGACGATGTTGAAGTGGGTTTCTGGTCTGGAGACGACACATTTACTATTTTTCCTCCTTTTTTGATATTCTCCCGTTCTCGGACCAGAATGCAACAGGTTTGTCTGCCGTTGCTCTTGGTGTGTTTCTATCTTTGATCCTCTTTGTCGTGCGTGTTCACCTCCTTCTGTTTCCCTTTGACCTCGAGGCCCATATTGACTCAACTGCGTCGCTGATTGCCTGCTGTTGAAAAGTCAAAAGGCCCGATCCGATCCCTCCATCGCAAATATATAACCCCCCCCCCCCACACAGGTTGAAGAAGACCCTCGGCCTGAATGGCGCTCAGATCGCCCACCAGAACACCTCCATTGATGGACGCCTCGGGTGAACAACAACCACAACAGAGTGCTTCTTATTTCCCCCGAGAGTGCCGTTGCTAAGAAGCACGGGGACGCCTCAGTTTGGAGCTTCTTCTTTTTGGGATCCGACCTCGTCTACAATTTCACTTAACGATTACCTTGAATGCACCCGGTGGGCTATTGTGTGTCACGCCACTTAGGATGGAGAGCCCTTTATACACTTCCTCTGTCTGTCAGATGAGGAACTGGTAACTGAATCCTTCACAATGGGGACGCCGCTGGACGAGGAAAGGCCTTCTGGGAGGAACCGTCTCCTTAAGGAAGGAGGAAGCAAGTGGGCTTGAACTAAACGCTTACTTTGCGTTAACAGCCTTAGACATGGACGCAGATGCCTTCAATAGACATGCAACCATTGTTCTAAAAGTATAGTTATCGGCTCTGTGGCAAGAGGATTTAATTGGGATTCAAACCAGTTTTAAACGTCACTTTATTTACTGATAAAAAAGGAATATCTGGTTTACTTTTAGTTTGAAGGATTACTTTTATTTTGTTAATGTGCACGATTTATTTCCTCAGGTCCTAAAAAGGTTGCTGGCATTTTTTTTTTTTAAACAGAAAACTATATTCAGGTTGATTATGATGTGTTCAGGTAATCTAGTAATTAAGAGTTTTTTTTTAATAAAACTTGAATAAAATCAATTTGTTTTCACATGAATATAAAATAGACATTAGAGATTATTAAATGATGAGCTCTTTAACTTCTGTACGCTCATTATTACACTTCATTCAAACTAATGATGACATGATATATTTTAAATTAAAAAAAAATACACTATTTTATTTCCATATTATTTGAATTATTGAAGAAAAAACCCCACTACAGATCACATTAAAAGGAAATTTAGAATTGTGGATGGTTTCCTGACTTAAGATGAAATTATTTTCAAGTCTGGATCCGATCCGGGACTCTGATCCGGTACCCTGATCCGGTACCCTGATCCGGGACTCTGATCCGGTACCCCGATCCGGGTTCTGGGCGTCTTACCGGTCTTGCCGTCGTTCTTGATGGTCGTCCTGCTGCTCGTCGGACTCTCCCAGCCCTCGAACGTCAGCTTCTGGTACTGCAGCTTCACCTGAGCCAGGTCCTCCTCGATGTTGATGGGGGACTGCTTGGCGTTGCTGCAGGACGGAAACTTCTTGGCCCAGTTGTTCTGATTCAGGGTTCCTGGAGGGCAGACAAAAGAAAAAAGGACCGGCGTTCAGATAAAGTCCAGGTGGGAGGCAGATTCTGAAAGAATCAAACCTGGAAGATGTTTTTCTTCTCCAATTCAAAAGGTTTAAATCAAATCTCACATGTTGGAGAAAAGCCTCGTGAGCACGTAATGACAGAACTGGACTCAAATATGTAAAAATAACTTATTATAATTATAATAATTTATTGCACACTAACCGCCAAAATAATTCACTCTGACGTCTCTTTTGTACAGTCATGAGTTTTTGTTTTGTACCTTTTGTGACCTTTGGCCTTTTGAGGTTGAGTAAAGTGAAATTATTTATTCTATTTTCAAGAGCAAGAAGGAAGCTTGAAGTGAATGAAAAATTAAAAAAGGTTTAAAGAGGAAGCCGATTAATTCCTCTCAGCGTTCAGACTTTAACCGACTTCACAACGGGACTCACGGATCGGTCTGGACGTTTAAAAAACGGGTCACGAGCGCCACGAGCGTGCGGCTGAAAGCGTAAAACAAAGATGGCGGACGGCGGCGTTGTTGATGTTTTGTCAGCGCTGCGATTTACATTTAAAACTTCAACATTTCGGCACCTTCTATTTTCACCATCGTGTACTATTTTCTTACCGGCGCCAAAAGAAAAAAACAAGCTCACTGAGCATGCTCAGAGTCTTCTTCTTCTACGGTGGTTAGCGTAGCGCTGACGTAGCCTTTAACGACGTAGCATTAATCGCCACCTGCTGGCCTGGCGAGCGATAGGAGTCGTTTTTTGGGTTCTTGTGTGGATGGAGATGTTTCGTAAAACAAAGGTTGTGTGGTAGACTGTTGTGTTTGAAGGCAGAGAGGACAGTACCTCTTTTAAAAAGGCGGGGGTGCTGCACTGGGAGAGCTAGCGCTGAGCTAACGAGCTAATGGCCTCCAGCTGCTCTTCCAGGATCGGCTCTCACGGGTTTCTCGCTCTCTCGCAGTTCTCATGAGGTCAAAGTCCGACATTATTTAATGTTCGAGCAGACGTTTGCCCCAAAACGCAGAGTTCAGCTTCAGGTTTCCTCTTTGCTCTCAAACACAAAGAACACGGCGGCGTGAGGAAACAACATAAATACAGCAAGTGTTACAGCCGGGAATACGAATTATCAGACCCTCAGAGTTCATGCACTCGTTGTGTGTGTGTGTGTGTGTGTGTGTGTGTGTGTGTGTGGGTGTCCAGCAGCTCGTATTCTTGTCGAACTGATCTACAGCCTCGAGCTCCTAGTTTCACTTTTATTGCCAAATTAATCCGGGCAGCATGTGACGTTGAGCTCACAGGTCCTGCAGCAGCAGTGGGCTGCATGTGGACCTGTACACATCTGCAGTCTGAGTCTCAGTCTCCTAGTCTCCCAGTCTCCGAGTCTCCTTGTCTCCTCAATCTCCCAATCTCTGTTTCTTCCAATCTCCCAGTCTCTGAGTCTCCCAGTCTCCGAGTCTCCCAGTCTCTGAGTCTCCCAGTCTCTGAGTCTCCCAGTCTCTGAGTCTCCCAGTCTCTGAGTCTCCCAGTCTCCGAGTCTCCCAGTCTCCGAGTCTCCCAGTCTCTGAGTCTCCCAGTCTCCGAGTCTCCCAGTCTCCGAGTCTCCCAGTCTCCGAGTCTCCCAGTCTCTGAGTCTCCCAGTCTCCGAGTCTCCCAGTCTCCGAGTCTCCCAGTCTCCGAGTCTCCCAGTCTCTGAGTCTCCCAGTCTCCGAGTCTCCCAGTCCCTCCGTCTCCCAGTCTCTGAGTCTCCCAGTCTCTGAGTCTCCGAGTCTCCCAGATAGACAGGTGGAACCTTAGCTCCTCCCATCAGTGTGTGAATGGGTGAATGATGTCACAGGTCCATTTACCATTCAAGAGATCATGAACATGAACCACCGTGCAGAACAAGCTGCCTGTCACTCATAAAACACGGAGCCTTCCAGCACCTGATCTTCTGACTCACCCGCGTACGACCAGTCGATGTCTTCTGAGAACTTGCGTTGATTCCTGTATGCGTATCCTCCAGCTGAGAGAGAGAGAGAGAGAGAGAGAGAGAGAGTATTAATGACAGATCACACTGGATTCTGTTTATCTACATTTATAACCCGTTTACTCCTCTTAAAGTCAATAAAGGCCATTATTGTGCAATTATTCCGAAATCTCTGTCTCTATAAATAAAAGGTAAAATTCAGTCAACAGTCGTTTATCGTGTAGAACTTGAAATTAAGTGCACAGATTGCAGCTTTGTCTAAGTAAAGTAATAAAAAGACATTATAGTTAATGGGTTTAAAGTTTGATTTTATGCCAAATAAAACTAAAAACAATAAACACACACAAGTGACCTTGCTTGTCATGTTTTTTTAATTTTATTTGGTTTGGTTTGCTTTCTATAAAATCCCTCTTTGCGTTCTCAAATCCAAGCTGTTAAAAACTCAATAATCATGCGAGGAATACTCGATGACTACAACCTTCAATAGCTGCAGCCCACGGAGAGGCTCCTCTAAGGGCACCTCTAAGGGCACCTCTAAGGGCATCTCTAAGGGCACCTCTAAGGGCATCTCTAAGGGCACCTCTAAGGGCATCTCTAAGGGCACCTCTAAGGGCATCTCTAAGGGCACCTCTAAGGGCACCTCTAAGGGCATCTCTAAGGGCATCTCTAAGGGCACCTCTAAGGGCACCTATAAGGGCATCTCTAAGGGCACCTTTAAGGGCATATCTAAAGGCACCTTTAAGGGCATATCTAAGGGCACCTTTAAGGGTATCTATAAGGGCATCTCTAAGGGCACCTTTAAGGGCATCTCTAAGGGCATCTCTAAGGGCATATCTAAAGGCACCTATAAGGGCATCTCTAAGGGCACCTTTAAGGGCATATCTAAAGGCACCTTTAAGGGCATATCTAAGGGCACCTTTAAGGGTATCTATAAGGGCATCTCTAAGGGCACCTTTAAGGGCATCTCTAAGGGCACCTCTAAGGGCATCTCTAAGGGCATTTCTAAAGGCACCTTTAAGGGCATCTCAAAGGGCACCTTTAAAGGCATCTCTTAGGGCACCTTTAAGGGCATCTCTAGGGGCACCTTTAAGGGCACCTCTAAGGGCATTTATAAGGGCACCTTTAAGGGCATCTCTAAGAGAATCTCTAAGGGCACCTTTACTTTGCCTGATTTACCCAGCCTGTCACGCCATGTAGGCTCCACCTTTTTTTGGGTCACGTTTGGATATTTGGATTCAAAACGGCCAAACATCCCAAACGGCTGTTTTTCTGCCCAATAAAGCCGGCCAGTGTCTTATGAGCATATAACTCCCCACCGTACGACCTTCCTCTCGACCTTGCAGACTAACTAGACCCACTCCGGCTCTCCGTCACGTATATAATGAGATGCAGCGCGGTGAGATGTCAGGAGGTGAGTTATTAACCCGAGCGGCTGTCCGGGCATCCGTCACATTAATGAAGTGGAGTCAACGCCCCGATGGGGGCCGTTTGAGAACCACACCTCGTTACCATAACAGAACGCCGTGGGGCCCCGACCGGGAAACAAAGGGCCGGGGCCACATGACACCAAGAGGAAATAAGGTACCCGATGAGGTGCGTGTTCACAAGCAGTCACAACACACAGAAACATTTTCATTTGATGGAATTCATCATATTTACCGTTGTGACCGCTTCAGGTTTCTACTTGTGTTTTAGCTTCCTGCCCAATACTTGACTGGCTTAAGTTCTCAAGTCATACTGGATGTCCATCATATAGTTCTACAATACATTCTAGCAGCATGGTCAGTGCACCTTGCGTCTTTTTAATTCCCTGGTCGAACCAAAACCTGAGAAGGGTTTGACTTGAAGGGTACACCGGGTTCATGGTTCTCACAACAACAATTTAAAAAAGTGCCTTAAAGAACAGCAGCAAGTGTATTGCACCGTCTTGTGAGGTCATCACTCTTCTGCATTGCTGGGGTTTAAAAAAAAAACTACAATCTAAAGAAAACTCCCAATGAATTATTAAAAAAAACGATTTCATGGGAAATTATTGATGTCAATGTCTGTTTGTCCGTTGGTCACTTTGATCCAGACTGAAATATCTTGACAACTGGTCCAGACATTCACGGTCCCCAGAGGATGATCCCTACTGAGTCCACATGGAACATATTATAACTACCAAACAGGAGGATGTTACCATTTCATTATACCATTATACCACACTGGTAACCAGTCAAGTTGCAGTGTACATGGGGGGACAAACCAAAACCCGGCCAAAGTCACCAAACCCGAGGCTTCATAGCCGCGGTCCACAAACCAACAGGTGGTCCACAAACCAACAGGTGGTCCATACAAGTGAGGGGGTATCACTAAAGGCATTAGGAAAATATCGTCTGTGAAATATAATAAATGTCAGAAGTGGTTGCCCATCAATCCAATAGATATTTGACCGTGTTTGAACATTAGATGTTCTTAATGTCACATAAATAACGTCCTAAATGAAATCCTGAGTTCTTCTCATCTGAGACCGGGTTCAGAAAGGGGTCTCGAGTACGACGGCGTTGAAACCTCACAGAGAAGGTTTCTCTGAATCCTCGTATGAAGATTCTTTCACGTCCGCATATTCAACTTCAATACGAATCCTCCACATGAACCAAAAGTCTGCTCAGCGTCACAAACTTCAAAACCAAGAAATCCCTCTCGGTGGTTAGAGCCTCTTTTACAAATTACATTTCGTGACCCAAACAGGTTTGCAGGTCGGTTCAGATTTAGTCTGGGGGGGTAAATTAGGAGATGGGGTCTCCTGCTGTGTGGTGTTTATTCCCCCTGAGCTCTGGATGATAGCGGTCTAATCCAGGATTACATGTTTGACAGTCTGCAGGGGCAAGAGGTCGCCTGCAGGGCAGCACCTTCAGCACGAAGACCTCCATACAGGAAGTGGAGTTCTCGTAGAAAGCAGGTGTTTCCCGGGCAGTAATCGGACTGCTTTAAGACCAGAGTAGCTGCATCAGATTAAGTCTTTATGAGTAAAGAGGAGATCACTTTGAAAGTTTGGATCAGTTTGGGGTTTAAAACTTCCTGCAGGGTGGATTTTACAGATGGAAGGACTTTCTACACGGTTCCATCCAATAGCAGGATAGATGCCTTTAAGCGATACGACATTACGGCCTGTGTGTGCAGAATAAACTAAACAAACACATATATTATTATGTAGATTGAAGATATAAGTGGTATATGATCCAGAGCTACAGAAAGGGTATTAAATGGACAGAGAAATATTAAATAAAATCATTTAACTGCCCGATGCACTGTGTTTGTACATTCTGCAGGAGATAAAGCTCGTCTTGTTCTTCTGTTCTAGCGGAACATCCCTAAGTGCAGAGAACTTAGAGGGTTGAAATGTTTAAAAAACACAAAGATAGACTGGGATGTTTCTTCAGCATTAAAGAGACGGAGCACCAAAGTGGATCTAAACCTCCCGACGAGGCTCTCCAACCATCTCATGACCATACATAGAGCCGGGATGTGATTCACGCATTCCAGCTGCCGGCTGCAGCTCGTTCCCTTCAAAAAAGGGCAGCGACATTAAAAAACAATTGGGGAGAAGAGGCGCGTTGTGGTTGTTCAGTCGCGTCTCACTGACCTCCGAACGCTCGGACCGCGGCGGGGTCGCGACCTCTAGTTTCAAGGGTTCAGAGGCGATTCAGTTCAAGTAAAAATGAGTTTTTTTGACGTCGTTATCGCCTCAAGAGGGAGGTTTCCTGTTCCCTCCAACACTCCCAATAGCTACCAGAAAGACGTGCATATCAATTATCTACAAAAGGATCAATAATGAACCCGACTTCTGGTCGTCTATGCAACATTTTGAACTTTTTTTAAGGGTTTAATGGACACACAACAGATTTACTACACCTTCGTTCTCATGATTGTTTATTACGTCTCGTCTTTTTTTCAGATGTGTCAGTCTGGGTCACTGACTGACATTGTGAATCCTAAAAAACACAACCGGTTTCTAGCTCTGTGACCTCGGTCAGGTGGGCGGACAGGAAGCTGTCGAGGAGGAAACGGAAAACAACCAGACGGTGTAAACAGAAGCTCTGACAGGGAACACCTGCCGAACGGTACATCGGCGAGTGTGTGTGTGTGTGTGTGTTTGTGTGTGTGTGTTTCTGTTCATTCGAACGCTTCAGGCGACTTTGTGTCGACCGAACTGTACGACGAGCAAACCGGTCGAAACCCCCAGTTTGAGGTTTTACATGAAAACACGAGTTTCAACCTGAATGAATCCTCTAAACCGGTGTCGGTTACGGACCTCAGCGCCGCGGCGACGCCGGTTGTGAAGGAGACCTTTTGTGTCCAGAACTACAAAGAAAAACACCTGCTGAGTTTGTGTTGGAGCGGAAATGTTAAAAAAACGTCCCACAAGAGGAAGAAGAAGTCCTCGATTGGCTCTTCACCTTAATTCACACCAGACGTAGCTCATGTCTGTCCAACACTTTGAATATCTCAACTATTGGATGGATTACCGAGACATTCATGTTCCCCAGAGGATGAATCCTACCCGTCTTGGTGATCCATGACTTTTCTTGCGGACATTACGATGAGTTTCACATTCGTCCAATATTTTGGTTTGTGACCAAACACCTGCAAAATGGCGCTCCCATCAGCCTCAGTTCTGGGGTTATAATAAGATAAGATAAGATAAGATAATCCTTTATTAGTCCCTCAGTGGGGAAATTACAGGATTACGGCAGCATTGCTCACAGTATAATCACAGATTGTTTGAGTAGTTATACATTTTAGTTTGGGTTTCCGTAAATATTGGTGTATAAGTTTAACGGATAGGTTCACCGTCCATACCTGAATAACCGATCAGCTATTTTTAACGATGAATCGGTATATTGCTGATGGGGAAGTGACGCAGCGATGAGAAAAAAACATTAAAGTTTTATATTAGTTTTTCAGCCCTTTTTGACAGAAAAAAAAATAAATAATCTGTAACTGTCGGGAATTATTGGCAAAATAAAAGAAGCACTCGGCGAGAGTAAAACGCAGCAAAGTGAGAGAAAAACTGATGAAAGACAAACGGAGAGAAAGAAGTGAAGACGGGCGTTGGTGAAGCAGGGGAATGGGGGCTGTGGGGGATTCAAGTTGAGTACAGAGAGTGGGAGGAGGGGGGGTAACATGCTTATGTTCCACTGGAATAGAGTGAATGAGTAGAATAGATTGTATGGAGAACTCTTGCTCGGCGTCTGTACGGAGAGAGAAAAAAAAGCCCACAACTGTGTCAGTGTGTTTGTTGGGGCCGGCTCGGCGCTCCGGTCGGTGGGAGCCCGGCAGCCTCCAGCCGGACGCTGAATAAGAGGATTAGCCGAGCCCTGGGAGAGCCGGGACGTCCACAGGCTGTGGGGGTGAGAACCGGTGGCCACGCCAGAATGTGTGACAACAACCCCCCCCCCATGTACACTCCAACACAGCCAACCGAGCCCCTGCCCCTCTCCTGATGCCGGGGGGGGGGGGGGGGGGGGGGGTAATACCAACCGCTCAGACTGGAAGGGTATGGCAGGTTAATCTGTGGACAGTCTGGGCTTGTATTTCTTTAAAAGGATCATACTGGTGGGCACCGTGCCAGCTGGGGTTGGCTCTTTAAGTACACATAATTCCACTACACTACATTTTTCAAGCATATCTTTGAACCATTAAATGTATCTTTATGCTGTTATACAGCTTAGGTTGCGGTGTAGATCGTTAGGTTTAGCTCAGGCCAAGCAAGCTTTGCATGGCAGGCTGAGCACGGGGCCGAGATACACCCGGAGAGCAGTGAATGGGAGCCTGAACAGCTGGCTGCTTTTACACTTCAGAGGTCTGACCACAGGCATACATGACCCCTGAAGCTGACCAGTCCTGCTTCATGACTCATTTTACTGAGTGTTTTGCAGAGGAAAGTCTTTGCTTCATGACCACCACCATTAAAGAGTCTGCATTCTCTCTCCTCTGGTTGTATAGAAGTCTATGCTTCATGTGTTAAAGCTGCATTCTCTCTCCTGACCACCAGGGGGCGACTCCTCTGGTTGTATAGAAGTCTATGCTTCATGTGTTAAAGCTGCATTCTCTCTACTGACCACCAGGGGGCGACTCCTCTGGTTGTATAGAAGTCTATGCTTCATGTGTTAAAGCTGCATTCTCTCTCCTGACCACCAGAGGGCGACTCCTCTGGTTGTATAGAAGTATATGCTTCATGTGTTAAAGCTGCATTCTCTCTCCTGACCACCAGAGGGCGACTCCTCTGGTTGTATAGAAGTCTATGCTTCATGTGTTAAAGCTCCATTCTCTCTCCTGACCACCAGGGGGCGACTCCTCTGGTTGTATAGAAGTCTATGCTTCATGTGTTAAAGCTGCATTCTCTCTCCTGACCACCAGAGGGCGACTCCTCTGGTTGTATAGAAGTATATGCTTCATGTGTTAAAGCTCCATTCTCTCTCCTGACCACCAGGGGGCGACTCCTCTGGTTGTATAGAAGTCTATGCTTCATGTGTTAAAGCTGCATTCTCTCTCCTGACCACCAGAGGGCGACTCCTCTGGTTGTATAGAAGTATATGCTTCATGTGTTAAAGCTGCATTCTCTCTCCTGAACACCAGGGGGCGACTCCTCTGGTTGTATAGAAGTCTATGCTTCATGTGTTAAAGCTGCATTCTCTCACCTGAACACCAGGGGGCGACTCCTCTGGTTGTATAGAAGTCTATATAAATGACTCTACTTCTCTTGATTTATTCCCTCAGTAAACATTGTAAACATGAGTTTTTGGTCTCAATCTCTAGTTTCAAGTCTTCTTCAATACAGCGTGATGTTCATTTAGTAAATTATGGTCATTTAGAATCAAACAGACCATAAAGCAGGGGATGCTTTAGGGGCGGGGCTACACTGTGATTGACTGGTTGACACCAGAGTGTCTCTATGTCACTCCTCCTCAGTCCTAATATGGTCACTTTCTTTTATTCATTTCAAGAAAACAACATGGCGTAATCCCAGATTGACCGAAGTCAAGGCTTCGAAACGTCAGACCACAAACTGGTGACTACGTCCACTTGTTATATCCAGTCTGCGGTTACCGTGCAGGTCTGCTCAGTTCTGTTGACACAAAGAGTTTATATAATGATGATGACGCCAACATGCAGATCACTTGGACAACTGGACTAAAAAGCAGAAGAAACAAACGTTTCTTTTCCCCAAACTCTTTAAGAATACAGTGTCGTCCCTCCACTTCATGATAGATCTGTGAACATGGTGATTAATATCCTTAAACAATTAAAGTCTCTTACACAGTCCGCCAAAGATTCTTCGAACCTCAAACCCTGTTTGCTCAACAGCTCCTGCTCTCCGTTCTCTTTGTTCATATTTTTCTGTGGGTAAAAAAAAAAAAAAAACATCTCCAAACTGCCTTCGAATCGGAGGAGGAATCAGAGCTCGACCTTTGTGAGGCTCAGACAGCCCAGTGATTCATGAAAGTGCTCCTGCTGGATTTATACACAGGCAGAACCATAAAAACTCTGAAATCCACTACGAGACCACCAGCAGGATTTCAAAGTGCCCCGTCACAGCGCTGCAGGCGTTACACGAATGAAAAGTCAGTTTTGCTGTAGAAAAGAAAATATCCCTTCAAGCGCGTCGACGCAGCGGAGAAAACCGAACTCATCGGCCGAACGGAGGCCTCGGGGGTTTGAAGCTCTCCTCATCGATCAGCCGGTCTCATCTTTCCCTTTTAACTATAAATGGCAAAGAACAAAAGCTGTGGATTAGCTACCGGACGGGTCCGTCGGCCCTGAAAGGAGCACGAAACATGAAAGAAGCAGGAGGGGAGGATTTCATATGTGCACTCCAGGAATGAAGGCAGGGAAACACATTACCGGAGCTCAACTGAGATGGAAGTGTGAGCCGGTCTTGCAGGAATATCGTATTTTACACTTTCTTTTTAATAGAAAACCGTACTAAAGTTTGCCAGAGAGTACCGTTGCAAGCAGGTTTAAATGAAGCAAATCATTCCCCTGAAAGTCAGAAATGCAAACTGTGCACATGAAACAGAATAGAATGAACTCTCATTCAAATCATCGTAGCGGGATGGTCGGGGCGGCGGCCATTTTTATGTGTACGATTGCTATTTCGCACGCTAACGTCCACGTAAACTAAACGGACTTACGGAGACTCGCAGAAGGGAGGTTTCGCAGTCGCGACTAAAACGAGCAGCAGAGTAGAAACATGAGAAAGCGTTGAGAGTAAATGAGTAAAAGTTAACGGCTAATGCTTCAAAACACACTCGTCACAGTGCAGGAAAGCACAGCTATCGCCAGATGTGTGGCAACTTTGTTCGGCTCAAGCGTCGTGGTATTAGCAAGCTAGCTAGCTTGCTAACCAGCTAGCTAACTAGTGGAGATTTGGCTAGTTAGCTAGCCAGCTGGTTAGCTAGCCAGCTAACTAGTGGACAGCTGGCTAGTTGGCTAGCTTTCAAATTCCACCATGCTTAAATGCTACACTGGTCACAGTGAGCTGAACAGAGGGTTTGGGTCCACCCCCTGCTTCACCCTCCCCCCCTCCCCCCACACCGCTCTGGAGAGGGACGAGCTAGTTACGAAGCTAATTAACCAGCCGCTGGCGTGGGACAACAAACGCCATTTTCTTTTGTACTCGACAAATGACGAAAAGCAGTTCAATGTCCGTTCGACTCCTATTCCAGTTGTGGAAAACCCCATAAATATTTTACAAAAGTATGTACGGACGTGTTCAGACTGGACCTAAATATCTTGACGATATCATGCAAAAGTACATAAACGTTGTCTTCAGCGTTTGAAGCACTAGGACCATTTTTCCTTTCAGTTCCTCCTGGACCACCAAATCTGGTCACCTTTCTAACATCGTACTTCACAGGCTAGACGTTGTGAATCTACCAGGCTGCACTCGGCCTCCTCCTGTCAGTCAACACACTCTCTCCCGTGTGTGTGTGGTCATGGTTTTAACTTGTAGCTGTGGCGTGTCGTCTCTGGTCTACGTCCTCCAACACCAGCAACGCTGCACTGAACTCTGATAAGACTGAACAGCTCGCTGACAGCTTTGTGTGTGTTCATGCACTCGTGTTTGACCTGTATCTGTAGTCAGAAACAAATGATCTGTCCCGGGGGAGAGTAGATGAATAATGGATCCGACCGTCTACAGTTTCCATCAGCGGCCTCTCTGGCCTGCAGCCAGACACTCTGCCGTTACCCATGTTGGTTTAGACTTCGGTCTACTTTGTTCTGTGAGCTGCTGCCAGCTGAACAACAAGCAGGTTGTGTCCTCAAGAGTCCTGTTGGCGGCATTTTCAGTGGATGCAGAAGTTGTTCTGTGTGCACATTTTCCGAGGTTGTACTTCAGGCGGCAACCTCCGGTTCTCCCGAGTGAAGCCGGTGTGTAAGTATCTTAAAGCTGCATTCTCTCTCCTGAACACCAGGGGGCGACTCCTCTGGTTGTATAGAAGTCTATGCTTCATGTGTTAAAGCTGCATTCTCTCTCCTGACCACCAGGGGGCGACTCCTCTGGTTGTATAGAAGTCTATGCTTCATGTGTTAAAGCTGCATTCTCTCTCCAGTCTACTCTGTAACTTAGTTCTGGTCGCTGTCACTGATTCACGGGATGTTGGAAATCTGAGGACTTTAATCCACAACACCGGCAGAGTTGAAACATACTCGATACGCGTGTGTCAAGAGGCTCGAATGCACAGATGTATGTGGTCATTTAAAAAATAAAATAAAACATCTTCCTGACCTCAATGAATCAATCAAAATGTACTTTCTTTCATTCTTTCTCTAAGCGTCTGCTGGGTAGCCGCCCACCGCCCACCGGGTGCCAGCCTCTGCGGCATCAATCTCAAACCAGCCCCGCAGCCCGAGACCTTCAAACCGCCTCCCTGTGTTCGCCTGCCCGGCCGTCACCTCCGCGGCCAGCGGCTCCGACACACTCACACGGCTCAAACAAAGAGCTCCCGCTCGGAGCGGCTTGTTTACAGGAAGAGGAAGATTTAAAGGGGGGATTGAGAAAAGGTACGGCTCCAACACAACGACCTCAAAGTCGCTTTATTTACTCTAAGGCTCGGCTGTCGGCTGTGCCGGGCCTCGGCTTTGTGCTTTAGTTTAACACAGATGATTTGGTGTGTCAACAGATTCAAGAGGAACAAAAACAAATGTATGCAGCATGTGGCACATGTTGGCATCAATCAGAGAACAAAGCGGTGCATGTTCTGGGGGCTGGTGGCGTGCAGTTCACACGCATTACATCGCTGTGGCATTCAGAGCGTTCCCTGTGGGAGACGTCAAGTATAATGTGCAAACAAAATGGCTTCCAGGTGGCCTCGCGTGTACAGAAACTTTACCGCCAATCAAACTGACATTGGACCCCTGCTGCAGCTTCCTATGGGATTAAAAATGCATTATAGAAATACCACAGACTGGATGTAAGAAGTGGGCGTAGACATCATGGACTGCCGCCATATTGGATTACGGCCATCGCCATCTTTTGTAACCAGTGAACAGGAAGTGACCATATCTGGAGTGAGGAGTGACCTGTCAATCAACTTCCAACCCACGACTTGTTGGTAGTCTTTAGTCATTTCATGTAATTTGTTGATAATAATATAAATACCTTCTGAGGGACAACAGATGCAAATTAGCTCTCAGCTAACTCTGGTGCAATTACCATGAATATAACTAGAAAAGAATACCAGAACTTATTTAATCTTTAATCATAGCAAACTTTATGTCTGCCTGACACGATCATTGTTGTTGTATTGTTTCTTACGTACGAGCCTCCTTGTGATGAACAAGAGCCAAGTCTCTGGCTTCTTTTAGCCCTTTTTAAAGTTGACACAACAACCTTTTTAAAGTTGACACAACAACCTTTTTAAAGTTGACACAACAACCTTTTTCCAACTCCCTACTGCAGAAGTCCAGCCGAGAGAAACCCGAGGTGTCCTGGCAGGGCCACCGTAGAGGACCGACCCCTCTACAGGTTAGTCTTCTGAATACCTGATCACCAGCGAAGGAGCAACAGGTTTCCTTCCTCAACCCCCCCCCCCCCCCCCCCCCCGCGGAGACGAGTTTCTTTTTTGTTTGTTTTCTTGCTCCAGCAGACGTGTTTCCAACCTCATCGTACACACGGTGACGAAACCGTTTGTCAGAGGCCCAAAGAAAAGCTTCTCCAACAGGAAAACGACTTAATTAAACACCGAGGCTGAAAGGACGGAGGAGAGCCAACGCTGTATCCCACAGCAAAGACAATGAGGGAGGAAGTGTGTGTGTGTGTGTGTGTGTGTGTGTGTGTGTGTGTGTGTGTGTGTGTGTGTGTGTGTGTATAAAAGACCTTATTTTATAAACTTTTTACTGATTCATTTACGCTTCAGCTCAGGCTTAACGTGAGCCTGACACTGTGTGTCTAGCTTAAAGATTATTTATCCAGTTAATTTTAGAGCCAACGATGCATTCAAGTCACGTAGGATTTCTAAGCTGCCAACTGGGGGAAAAGTAAGTTGGTAAACACTGAGAAACTCCACGGATGCTGGCTGTCCAAACTCAAATTAACTCTATTTTAACAGCTCTATAAAGAGGTTACGGAGGATTTCGTCAAGTTGAAGTCTTACAAATGTCTTTATGTAAAAAACCATAAAGAAAAACATGAAATCTTTCTGGTTATTTTACAAATGTGTCACGCTAAATATAAATAGCTTGATAGATTCGATGAGATTAAGCTTCCATACGATGAAAACCCCAAAAAACCTTTCCATCCAAATGAAGCACACAAATATATGGGCAAAAGAAAATGTGAATTAATGCACATTTTCATCCACTATATGAAAAATAGGAGTCGTCTCATAGAGATAAACGGTTGAACGAACTAATTACTTTTAATTATTTATTTTTTTTGTGCAAATGTATACGTATTTTGTAAATGTAAACGGCCTTTACTTTTGTGTGTAATTAATTTGCACATCAACATATTTTATTTTAGTACACATACAATTATTTTATTTTTCATTATATATATACATATACATATACATATACATATACATATACATATATATATATATATAAAAATTATTGGCATTCTAAAATGTTACAAAAGAGCTACAATGGGAAACACAAAGAAATAGGATCCAAACTCACAACTTCACTACCCGACTGGATCTGCAGCTCTTCTATTGGTCGGTTCGACTGTCTGTCATAACTTTGGTCAATGTGTATTCGGGCAGCAGCCAATTATGATTTGAAAACCATTTTGTTTGGTTTCCATCACGATGACGAGGAAAACAACTGGAAAGTACGCCGGGGGTCATTTAGACATCGACCGTGAGCGACCTCTAGAGCGCGTGTTCGCTAGGGGCGGGGCTTAGGTGCGTGTGTGTGTGTGATGCAACACAGCGAGGTCCGCGGGGAGTATTTCTATCTGAAAGAAGAGTGCTCCCGACTGGCTTCAATTAGGAGATTGATTGACCGGTGTTTCATCCAATCACATGCCACGTACATATTTAAAGGGCCGGTCCCATTTCCCCAAACCATCTGGACCGTCAGGTTACGCAACATGAGCCCTCTGTAACAGACAGGCCCTTCAGCCGCCCTCCCTCTGACCCCCAGCAGGATGTCCCGCCCCCAGCGCTGAGCTCCAGATGATGTCAGAGACCGAATCCTCCACCTGCATCCTCCGCCTGCATCCTCCACCTGCATCCTCCGCCCCGCATCCTCCACCTGCATCCTCCACCTGCATCCTCCACCCCGCATCCTCCACCTGCATCCTCCGCCTGCATCCTCCGCCCCGCATCCTCCACCTGCATCCTCCACCTGCATCCTCCGCCTGCATCCTCCACCTGCATCCTCCACCTGCATCCTCCGCCCCGCATCCTCCACCTGCATCCTCCACCTGCATCCTCCGCCCCGCATCCTCCACCTGCATCCTCCACCTGCATCCTCCGCCCCGCATCCTCCACCTGCATCCTCCGCCTGCATCCTCCGCCCCGCATCCTCCACCTGCATCCTCCACCTGCATCCTCCGCCCCGCATCCTCCACCTGCATCCTCCACCTGCATCCTCCACCTGCATCCTCCGCCCCGCATCCTCCGCCTGCATCCTCCGCCCCGCATCCTCCACCTGCATCCTCCACCTGCATCCTCCGCCCCGCATCCTCCACCTGCATCCTCCACCTGCATCCTCCGCCCCGCATCCTCCACCCCGCATCCTCCACCTGCATCCTCCGCCCCGCATCCTCCGCCCCGCATCCTCCACCTGCAGCCTCCACCTGCATCCTCCGCCTGCAGCCTCGGCCCCGCATCCTCCACCTGCAGCCTCCACCTGCAGCCTCGGCCCCGCATCCTCCACCTGCATCCTCCACCTGCATCCTCCGCCTGCATCCTCCACCTGCATCCTCCACCTGCATCCTCCACCTGCATCCTCCGCCCCGCATCCTCCACCTGCATCCTCCACCTGCATCCTCCGCCCCGCATCCTCCACCCCGCATCCTCCGCCTGCAGCCTCGGCCCCGCATCCTCCACCTGCAGCCTCCACCTGCAGCCTCGGCCCCGCATCCTCCACCTGCATCCTCCACCTGCATCCTCCGCCTGCATCCTCCACCTGCATCCTCCACCTGCAGCCTCCACCTGCATCCTCCGCCCCGCATCCTCCACCCCGCATCCTCCACCTGCATCCTCCGCCCCGCATCCTCCGCCCCGCATCCTCCGCCCCGCATCCTCCACCTGCAGCCTCCACCTGCAGCCTCCACCTGCAGCCTCGGCCCCGCATCCTCCACCTGCATCCTCCGCCTGCATCCTCCACCTGC
Source organism: Cyclopterus lumpus (assembly GCF_009769545.1). Classification (NCBI taxonomy): domain Eukaryota; kingdom Metazoa; phylum Chordata; class Actinopteri; order Perciformes; family Cyclopteridae; genus Cyclopterus; species Cyclopterus lumpus. The sequence goes on along the minus strand of NC_046971.1, from coordinate 2,186,930 downwards.
ATCCTCCGCCCCGCATCCTCCACCTGCATCCTCCGCCTGCATCCTCCACCTGCATCCTCCACCTGCAGCCTCCACCTGCAGCCTCCACCTGCAGCCTCCACCTGCAGCCTCGGCCCCACATCCTCCACCTGCATCCTCCGCCCCGCATCCTCCACCTGCATCCTCCGCCCCGCATCCTCCACCTGCATCCTCCGCCCCGCATCCTCCACCTGCATCCTCTGCGTCGCATCCTCCACCTGCATCCTCCGCCCCGCATCCTCCACCTGCATCCTCCGCCCCGCATCCTCCACCTGCAGCCTCCACCTGCAGCCTCGGCCCCACATCCTCCACCTGCATCCTCCACCTGCATCCTCCACCTGCATCCTCCGCCCCGCATCCTCCACCTGCATCCTCCGCCCCGCATCCTCCACCTGCATCCTCCACCTGCATCCTCTGCGTCGCATCCTCCACCTGCATCCTCCGCCCCGCATCCTCCACCTGCATCCTCCGCGTCGCATCCTCCACCTGCATCCTCCGCCCCGCATCCTCCACCTGCATCCTCCGCCCCGCATCCTCCACCTGCATCCTCCGCGTCGCATCCTCCACCTGCATCCTCCGCCCCGCATCCTCCACCTGCATCCTCCGCCCCGCATCCTCCACCTGCATCCTCCTCCCCGCATCCTCCACCTGCATCCTCTGCGTCGCATCCTCCACCTGCATCCTCCGCCCCGCATCCTCCACCTGCATCCTCCGCCCCGCATCCTCCACCTGCATCCTCCGCCCCGCATCCTCCACCTGCATCCTCCACTTGCATCCTCCACTCTCATCCTCCACCCTCATCCTCCCCGCAGGAGCCGCTAATTGCTTCGCCTGCATGAAACCTCCGGCTGCGTTGGCGATCATCAGCAGCTCATTAACAGGCGGACATGTTGTATCGGCGCCAGAGGGATGCAGGACTATTTTGAGGAACGAACTAATTGAAATTAGCAGCCGGGGGGACACAGAGGAAATTATGGATTTTACTCTCCGTGTCCTTCTTTGACCTTGACACACATCTGCCGGATTCACTAATGTAAACCAGTGATGGCAGATGGTCATTATGTTTAAATAAAACACATTTTATAAAACAAGTTTTTCTCTTTATGAGATTATTATGTTTTATAGGTTGAAGCATCAAACATAAATGATAAAAGGCTTTATTAAATATCACATGCAATCTTCTTTTTAAATAATTGATTTAATATCGCTCAATATCACTTATTACCTATTTTAGTTTCTATTAGGCACTGGTGTTAATATCACTTCTTAAATGCTGTTTTAAAAAAAAAATGTACTTTAACTTTTTCTATTGTAGTTCTATTTTGCAATGCAGTGTTATTTATTTTTACATAGTTGTTATTCTATATGTTCATATTGTTAATCTTTTGTATGCTGCTCTTCTCTGGATTACTAAAGTTTTATTTTATCTTACTTTAATTTATATTTACTGAACGACAAATGAGACCCCAAAACCAACATGCTGTGATCTCCGTGGAGGAGGACCGGCACCGACCTCCTAATCGGACTCGGCGGTCCACAAGCAGCAGTTTGGTTGGAGCTGGTTCATGCCGACCTCCTGCTGTTCACCACCACCACCTCCCCCTCCCCCTCCCCCTCCCCCTCCCCCTCCTCCAGCTGCCTCCCATCAAACCTCCCACACCCCCCAACATGCACCAGTCCACCAGCGTGAGGAGCTGCACTCCAGAACCACAGCGGCTGCACCGCCCAATGTGTGCATGACTTCGTCTGCAGGGGAGCAAATAATCCGTTAACCCAGAAAACCTTGTGCACTAATGCACGATTTTAAACAGATGAACTGAGGGAGAAACATCAAGCGGTTCTCCAGTGTTTTCCTTTTTACGGTATTTCCCTGTAAACTGAATGTCTTTGGGATTTGGCCGGTCGGTTGGATAAAAAAAAAACAGCGTTTTGAAGACATCCTATTGGATGACAGTCCCCCTGACTTCCTACTTCCTCGCCAGTTCCCTCATCGTTAACATGCATTCAGGGTTTTTGCCAAATAAACTTTATAGGAAATGTACAGTTTCCGCTAATTTCCCCCAATATATATATATTGTTTCAACAAATTTAAACTTCTGTATTCAGGGGAAATAAACAGCTTTCCATGTGTGACGTGCACACAGTGTCTTTTCAAAATAAACACATGCACGCACGTGCGCATTCTGACGGTCGAGTCAAACGGCAACTTCAGCTGCATTCAGTGACAACGGGAAATCTTCATGTCGGACCAAGTGGAGGATGAACGGAGCGAGTAACATGTGCTCAGTGCTGTGAGCGTCTGACCTCTGCAGGTATGACATGACCTTCTGACCTTCTGACCTGACGCACCTGATTCCAAGTGATTGGGTCATAATGAAGCCCTTTTTCCGTTTAAAAAAAAATGTGTTTGCAATAATAATAATCTGCAATAATCCAAAATAAGAAATAAGAAAAGCCGTTACATTTTTGCCAATATAAACATTGAGATACTAACTTCCTGTCGGTCCTAACATTATTCAACAGCTAAAGAGGAGAATGGTGGAGAACAAAGACAGCGAAAAGAGACACAAACAGGACGATTATTTAGCTTAAATAGTGATAATATATTAGTTTTTTGGCTCATTGATGCTTTATGAAGTCCACTTGTCATCCAGTCGTTCATGTTGTAAAAGCTCCACATTATCTGGCTCTTTTTCCTCTTCTTCTTGACCTCCTTAGGCTCCGCCCCCGATGGACGCTGATCTGGATAAGAGGATCAGACTCATGTCTGAAATGTAAATGTTCTGTAAATACTTGAAAAGGCCTCATGGAATCCCTTTTGTGCACCCAACATCTGCTCAATGCGTCCCCCCGTTCACCTGCTTAGAGCCCCCCCCCCCTGAAAAGGAGCGAAGAGGACTTTGACCGCCCCGCGTCCTCCACGCACGCCTTTTTAAAGAAGCGCTGGCCTTTTTTTCTGCGTCACTTTATTCTCAGGGGGGGGGGGGGGGGGTTTCGTATTCATCGGTTTTGAGAGACGAGGGCCATCGAAACATCCAGAGAGACCACACACTGCAGGCAGCCGAGTGTGGGGGGGGGAATCAAATGGCTCCACCAGCTACTCTACGGGGGCTCCACTTGTTCTCAACTGCAATGGTGAGTGCCCCCCCCCCCCTTTCAGAGGGGCTTGTGGGCCACCCGGATCTGCCGCGTCATACTGTACATTATGGTGTCCAGAGGGGGGGGGGGGGGGGGGGAGAGCACCAGGCGGACACCAGCAGAAACAAGATGGTTGGCTAACTAAAAGAAGAAAACATCATCATCCCTCACTCGCCCTGAAACAAGAGGATTAAAAAGGGGTGGATGAGGAGGAAGGGGGGGGGGGGGGGGGCAGCGAGGTGACGGAGGATGTGCAGCAGCACTGAGAAGATGTGAAACCAGAAGACACAAATGAGAGATTAAAAAAAAAGAGAATGTTGAAGAAGATTGAAGATTAAGAAGAAAAAAAAAAGAGAAAGATTAAAGACATCCGGCCTCGAGGAAAATGCACTGCGGAAAAAATAGGACTTAAAAATCTTTACAACCTGGATCAAACCCAGAGAACTCAAAATGCTTCAGAAGGTTCCAGATGTGCCTCAGGAAATAGTTTTTATGATTTAGAAACAGACCAACGTCTTAAATTGGGTAAAACAAAGACCTGCCAGCCAGAGGACTTTATATCAAAGTTTTTTTAATCAGTCAATATCCGTAAAAAAAAATGTTATTACTTCAAAAGAAATAGAGTTAGAAACATATTTAAGTCACATGCCGAACAGCTGTTTGACCAAATGTATCAAACCCCACACAAAGACACCCGTACACCTGGTTTAATGCAACATTAAATCAGTCAAAATAATAATAATAAAGCATAGACTTCTATACAACCAGAGGAGTCGCCCCCTGGTGGTCAGGAGAGAGAATGCAGCTTTCACACATGAAGCATAGACTTCTATACAACCAGAGGAGTCGCCCCCTGGTGGTCAGGAGAGAGAATGCAGCTTTCACACATGAAGCATAGACTTCTATACAACCAGAGGAGTCGCCCCCTGGTGGTCAGGAGAGAGAATGCAGCTTTAAGACATGAAGCATAGACTTCTATACAACCAGAGGAGTCGCCCCCTGGTGGTCAGGACAGAGAATGCAGCTTTAACACATGAAGCATAGACTTCTATACAACCAGAGGAGTCGCCCCCTGGTGGTCAGGAGAGGGAATGCAGCTTTCACACATGAAGCATAGACTTCTATACAACCAGAGGAGTCGCCCCCTGGTGGTCAGTAGAGAGAATGCAGCTTTCACACATGAAGCATAGACTTCTATACAAACAGAGGAGTCACCCCCTGGTGGTCAGGAGAGAGAATTCAGCTTTCACACATTAAGCATAGACTTCTATACAACCAGAGGAGTCGCCCCCTGGTGGTCAGTAGAGAGAATGCAGCTTTCACACATGAAGTGTAGACTTTAGTGTTTAGTCACTCTGAACATGTGCTTAATTCACATTCACATTTCAGAAGTGGCGTTCAAATGGCGCTTTTATTATTTTTCTTAACAGTGTGAGAGGCCTGAGAACAGTGATGGAGACACAGTGAGGTGTGGGTGTTGGTGGTGGGGGGGTTGCTTAAGTGCTGCTTAACCTGCACTCCATCGCTCTGTGAGGCGTTGGAGGAAGAATGTGTGTGTGTGTGTGTGTGTGTGTGTGTGTGTGTGTGTGTGTGAGATCCTAACACACTGCTCTCCCACACTTCTGCTCCAGCTTCACAGTGTGACAGCGTCCTCTCTTCCTTGCCTTCGCCACTGGGACAAATCGCAGTGCCATCATGCGTCACGCTTAAATGCCCCCCCCCCCCTTCTTTTCTCCGTTGCTCTGCCCCCCCCCCCCCCCCCCACTCCACTCCACTCACTCTCCCCTGCCCCGCCCTCCCACACCCCTCCTCGATCTGCCCCATTACACCTCCCTTCTCTCTGTAGTTGCCCCCTTTCCTACTGTTACAAAACAAATCTCCCCTCTGACAGCATAATTCAGCGGAGCCGGGCCAGAGGAGGCGGTGCAGGACGGACGGGGGCTCCTCGGCTGACCTCCCGTGTGACCCCCCCAGCCTCCTTTCAGCCGAGGGCCGGCGGAGAGAGGAGAAGAGGGAGGATTCAAACCGGTGGCTCCTGTGTATGCCCGAGTGAATGCCGTTGAGCCTAATACCCACTAATCTGGTCATCAAATACCCCCACTGGAAATCTTCTTTTTTTTTTTCAGACTATCAGCGGGGCGGCGAGGGACGTCTGCTTTGGACCGAGATGGAGGGATGAAAACAAAGGACAGGAGAGAGAGAGAGAGAGAGAGAGAGAGAGAGAGAGAGAGAGAGAGAGAGAGAGAGAACGGGGATGGTGAGAAAAAGGAGAGGATAGAAAGAGGTGACCGAATGAGCTTTTATACAGATTGTACTTCTCGAACTACAGTTTAACTATGTGTCCATAGAACATCATCAAGTTGAAATATATATATATATATATATATATATATATATATATATATATATATATATATATATATATATATATATATATAGCCATGTATCCTTGTAGCCATGCACCGGGTAGCCCCACGTCATGTAGCCTCGTACCTTAATCCTCATTTAAGGTGCGTTTTCCTCCGAAAGTAGAGAACATGTGTAAACGTCCACTTGTTACATGGATACAGTCTTTTCAAAATAAACGCCCGTCTTCCTCGGGAATAACTTAGTTAGGTTTCGAGAGCAGAATGTAATGTAAAGTTCTCGTTTCCCACGGGGGACAAACAGCGGCCTCCTTGTTGGACCCATCCACCTCCACTCCCTCCCTGGGGGTGGGGTGAGCGGTGGTGGGGGGGATGCAGGTGAAGCTCTGAACACTGGGTGAGGGGAAGCCTGCTTCACACTCCCCCTGCATGCGTTTGATTGACAGGCCGCCTGACTGTGACGGCCATCTGTCAGCAGACTCCCTGTTAGACTCCTCCAGGCCCTGGAGGCCCGGAGGAGCTGGCACTGCCCATTCACAGATATCTTTTGGGGAGGACAGATGGTGCAGAGTTTTCTCCTCATGCGTCTTTTCTCTTCCACCATCAACAATTCCTGCGTTGCCTCCTCGGCGAGCTGGCACCGCCTTTGTGCCCCCCCCCAACACCCACCACCCAACCACGCCACCGCTTTTTGCAAAGCTTCATTTAAAAAAACAAAAACAAAACAACAACAAAAAACAGCCAAAATGAAAAGGGAGCTCGGAGGCTTTCTGCAGGTACCGAACCGTCCAGCACAGATCCGGGCTCACTGGCCCGGCCACAAAAGGTTTCACATCTCTCCAGCTGAAACTGGCTCCGACCAGCTTACCCTCCCTCCCCCTTAATCTTTGTTTTCAAGTCTTACCCCCCCGAAAAGATTCAACCAAGCAGATCAGTGTCCTCCCTGGCACGCTGCGACCGTACCGTACGGGCTGGGAGGGCAACTGGAGGATAAGGAGCCGGAAGCCCCTTTCCAGTGTTCAGGGCTTATGGGGACCCAAACCTGATTCATCTCCAATGACTTCTTAAACCTCATCAAACCCTGCAGGACGGGGTCCCTCATCACAAACACTGAGCAAACCCACTGAAAGATATGTCTAATTCTAGTACAGATTGTTGTTGACCCTCAGAACAGCATCACAGAAACCTGAGAAAATAAAATGTTCTACTTTAAAAGGTTATGGCGGCTTCTAGTGGCGAGGTCGCAGATTGCAACCAACTGAAACTTCTCAGAGCATGCAAGAGGACGGCAATGACCGACGCAACAACACAACGGGCTCTTCCCGAGAGGCAGCGCTTGGTTTTGTCCTTTCTGGGCTCCCGTAGAAACATAAATCCATGAAGAAGACCCAAGGACATAATTGACTCATTCTAACAAAAACACGATTCTTGTTTTAAAAAAGGTGATTATACGCTGAAGATAACGTACTTATGAATATTACATATCATTTCTGCCAATAGATCCACCAGAATGTGACGCACTGTCCCTTTAAATAATAGACTTTGAACCTCAACTTTTAAACCGGTGTTTAAAAAGAAGGTCAAAGTGGTACCTCCTGTTTCTACATCACAGCTGGCAAAGCTCCAGAACCGCTTGCAAATGGACCTTATAGTAAGATAGCTCATAAAAGTACCAAATATGTTACATTCATGGGATTAATTCATACTTTAATATATTTTAAAAAACTATACTTTCACACGGAACAAGAATCTATAACGTGGCGTAACTATTTTTTAAGAACAAGGTAGATTTTATTTTTCAAAGCATCGACCGACCACGTTTTAAAAACACGCACTGTAGCGTACAACAACACGGAAAACTTTATTACACCTTTCAAACACCCCCCCCCCCCCCCCCCAGCTCGGCTCCTTCCGTTCTTAACTTTCAAAATAAAAGCCAAAGATACCAGAAGGAACTCAAATTCACTCAAAGCGTCCCACTAAAATGAAAATGCGTAACATATCCAACAGCAGCTTTAGGCAATGGGATGCTGGTCGTCGGTCCTCTGAGTGAATCCATTCAAACCTTTTATTAAACAAGCTAATTAAGAGCCAATTGGTTTAACGAGAAGCTCACTTCCTTGTTTTAACCCGACAGTAACTGACACTTGGAGACAGATTATTGCTTATTAAACATCCACCGGTTAAATGTCACCGCGGTGATTCATTAGGGGTCTTTGTGTTTGTGTCACATGATTGATGGAAGTCTGATATTCTCTCTTTTAGCTCCGTTTTTGGTCTCCTCCTCCAACTCCTGAGGGAAATGTCTGTCTGCGGAGCCGCTAAATGCTGCACTGAGTACACCAGCTGGTCTCTGGACTCGCAGCTGGTCTCGAGCCGGTCTGCCGGGTCCGGTGGCTTCATAACCGGCTCTCTGAGAGCGGTGAAACATCTCACCCCGAAGCCGGGAACACGACTAATGTTGGAAAACAGTCGCACCGAATCCAGCCGACAAGCCACGTGGCAGAACTGTGACTACTTTTTGATGAATGATAATAAAAAAAAAAACTTTTGTGGAAACCAATTAGATTTCTTTAAAGAAGAAAGTGCACTGGATTAAAGTGAAAGCCACTGCACAGTGTTTCCAACTCTTAAAGTCCAAAAGGCTCAACAGTCTATAAATCTAGTGGTCGACGCTGACCCTCCAAGGATCATCAGAACGAACATAATCAATGCGCTAGCTCGTCCAGCCATTACGATACGAACAACGTTTGATTAATCTGTTCTTGAAGATTACCAACCCTGCCTCTGAGGATGAGGTGTTGTAACCCTGAGAGCCACCGTGACCTCAGATGGTGAGCGGTGAGCGGGCCCAACACCAGGACGCGGCTGCACATCGAGAAAGAAAAAAGGAGGTTTTATGTGCTCTTGGTAACCCCGTCTCCATCCCTGCTGGATACTCCTCAGCACGTTATTTAAACTAGCTCCTTCTAAAAACACGTCTCCAAAAACACCACAACAAAGTCTCCTCCTGCTCACACACCTGGCAGCTTGAATGAGTCTACGGCCACTAAAAGACTTACAAGTTCTATAAAAGTCTCCTGGAGGGAACTAAAACAAGGCACAGATAGTATCCGTGTCCGTGGAGGGCATTGTGGGGTCGCTGCTGTCGTGGTCTCCATGAAGTGGAGCCTGTGACACCCTTAACGAGCCGCTCAGACCACCGTGTCCGACCTCTCTTCACGCTCTGACAGCTCCGGGTTCTGGAGCCGAGGTCCCGCCTCTCAAACGTCTCAGAACGCTCACCGTGAACGGAAGAAGAAGAAAAACACTCACAGAACTATTTGGGTTTTTTCCCCATGAACGTCTCCAAAGACGCACAGCGCGTTACGCACGGCAGGTTTAATTCAGGGAATGAAACAGAGCATCCAATAATAATCATCATAATAATAATGCAACAACCAGATGACACGGACCGAAGGCTCCTCTGGGGCTGAACTCCAGTCCCCGGCTCACCTGCGCAATCACCGTAAAGTTGGCGCAACCACTCCGGTCTCAATCAAACCTCCACCGGAGAAGATTGAAGGCTTTCTGAGTCATTTGAGGACTTAAACGTGGATGATCGCGCGCGCGTCTTACCTTGTTGGCACATGAGGATGAGAAGTGCAGCCGGCAGCAGACAGCAGCGCGTAGTGTCCATGTTTGAGGTGTTAGGGTGGAAGGAGGGAGGAAGGGAGGAAGGGAGGAAGGAGGAAGAAACCTCGCAGATAAATAAACTAAACGACACGGTGGTGTTCAGGGGGGGAGCAGGTCCCGGTCCGCCCGCAGCCCTCACAGCTCCATGCCGCTCCGCTGCTGCCTGGTCGGTTGTGGTCTTTTGCTGCCCCGTAAGCGTGGTACAGATCCCGGTCCCCGGTGCGCCGCTCCGCTCCGTGTGGTACAGATCCCGGTCCCCGGTGCGCCGCTCCGCTCCGTGTGGTACAGATCCCGGTCCCCGGTGCGCCGCTCCGCTCCGTGTCCGCGCTCCTCCGCACCGACCGACAGACTGAAGCTGCGCCGCCCACAGCCTCCCTCCCTCCGCGCGACGCCGCAGCTGACGCACCGCACGTCGGAGTTCAGTAAATGTGCCTTCATTCATCTTTTACTTAAATTATTATTATTTATTTATGTATCACAAAACCGACAGAAGGAGAAAATACAACAATAGAGTTGTTGGAATTATGAAAAGTTCAGGAGGAGATAGAAAGAATGAAAACAACACCCAATAAATACAATATATAAATGAAGAGAGAGAACATGAAGAAGACAACGTGATGATGAATACATGGAAGTAAATGGAGACACTGTCTCTTTAAAATTACATTTCAAGGTAAACATATTTCCTCAGAGCTTAATGTTGGTCATGTTTACTTTATTGTTTTGTTGTTTTTGTCACGATGACTTTCACACCCAACGCACACATTACCGAGGGAGAAAGTAACAATGAGGTGCTGCACGAGTTGAGTTGCACCTATAAGTCCGAAAACAACAACAACAACAACAACACAATGTAACGGCAACAATGAGGCCCTTTAGTCTGAACCGAAGAATGTAGAAAGAAGTTTGTGGACTGACCTTTTGAAGCCTCAAGTTTGGCTTCCTTTTTTTTTTTTGCAACCAATGAGCGGAAGTGACCATATTTGGACTGAAGAGGAGTGAAGAATGGACTTGAAACTAGAGATTGAGACCATAAACTCAAGCATAGACTTCTATACAACCAGAGGAGTCGCCCCCTGGTGGTCAGGAGAGAGAATGCAGCTTTAACACATGAAGCATAGACTTCTATACAACCAGAGGAGTCGCCCCCTGGTGGTCAGGAGAGAGAATGCAGCTTTAACACATGAGGCATAGACTTCTATACAACCAGAGGATTCGCCCCCTGGTGGTCAGCAGAAAGAATGCAGCTTTAACACATGAAGCATAGACTTCTATACAACCAGAGGAGTCGCCCCCTGGTGGTCAGTAGAGAGAATGCAGCTTTAGGACATGAAGAATAGACTTCTATACAACCAGAGGAGTCGCCCCCTGGTGGTCAGTAGAGATAATGCAGCCTTAGGACATGAAGCATAGACTTCTATACAACCAGAGGAGGCATATAATAATTGCAGGCCAGTATATTTTGCATTTTGCTGCTGTTTTATTCTTCCTGACCCTGGTGTGTCAAGGCCTTCGAGGAGGATGCAAAACAACAAACAACAAACAACCAAAATGCAGGTCATGAGTCTTCAACAAGCCTCCTCCTGATAGATGAGCTTCCTCCCTGCAGCCTTGTCAGAGTTTGTCTTTTAAAGTCAGGAGGCCGTCGTCTGGCTGCTGAGGCGCAGCAGGGAGTCATTAACACAACGTAAGGAGTAATTGAGTGAAACGGCAGAGAGAGGAGGGTCTTTTGTGTTCTTTTTTTTTAAGTGTGTGTGGTGGAGTTCACGGGGCGGCCGACCTCCCGACCCCTGAGGGACCCGTCTACCGCTCGCTGAAACGGAGACCAAAACATCGGCGTGGAGAAATGGCAGACCGCTCTGGGGAATGTGGAGCAGGTGTCTGAGAGAGTGTGCGGAGGCCATTTTTAATGTGTGTAGTGTTTTGTTTGACCAGATTATTTATCATCAGCGTCATCTCTGTGCAGAGAGAGGCCCCCGGGGCGTGTTTAGCCTAGCTTAGCACAAAGACTGGTAGCGGGGGGAAACTGCTAGCGTGTTCCCAGGAAAAGCCCAGGCTTCTCTACCCGAGTGGTGCCGGTTAACCTGTTCACGACCTCCTTCACCAACCCAACCGAAACCTCTCTGCAGGTTGACGATTTTGGAAATGGAAAATTTTTAATCGAAAGGAAAGTTTTTCTCTCCCTTGCAGACTTTCCCCTCGGTTTCAACCACTGGCTCTGATTTTTTTTTTTAACTCACAATAAACGCCCCCCCCCCCCCCTCCTCCTTTATGTGTGCGAATAGATTTGCATAATTTACTCTGGATTATCTCAAATTTATGCAGAAACTGCTTTCCACTTGTTAGGTTGAATGTTTCCAAAGGGGGGGCTAATAAAATGAGTTGTACTCCCACAGAGTGCCCCTTCAGGGATTCTTTTTGACGGGGGGGGGGGGGGGGGGCAGCGTTCCTTGACCTTCCTGCAAACCTGAAGGGATCTCTAGAGAAAAACCAACAGTGAGACCATTCACCTTTCCCCCATGTGGCTCAGGTTACGCAACAAACACGGTGTACCATAACTTGTACGTGTCCATCGACTTGCTAATGTTTGTGATTATACGTTTTCATTTAATTTACTTGCCTGGGATTGTATCAGTCTGTCGATGTGTTCGGGCATTTCTTCTTGAACAGAGCTCTCGTTTTTCGTGGAGATTGTAGTGCAGGTTGTTAGCGCTGTTAGCACGGTTAGCATGGTTAGCGTGGTTAGCACTGTTAGCAAGGTTAGCTTCTAGGCTTATTGGCTGCAAGAAAAACTAAACAAATTGTCTTTTTTTTCTATGTCTGGGCCCCGTTCCTCGTACCTTTTTTTCCCGTAATTTTCAGGATAAGATTACATAAATCTGGCTTTTCGGTTCCACAAAGCTAGTTTGGCAAAATCACCATAGCAACACATCCATAAACTTGAACCTGCTCCAGCAGCTTATGGATTTATGGAAGTTTATGGATGTGTTGCTATGGTGATTTTGCTCGTAATTAGCGCAGTAATTGCTCGAAATTAGCGCAGGCTAATTTAAGTTAGCTGGATAAGATGGCAGCTCCCTTCCTCAGAGATCCAATTGATGAAGGACCGATATTAGTTAATACTCATGTACTGTACTGTACTCATGTACTGTACTATACTCATGTACTGTACTGTACTCATGTACTGTACAATACCTATGAGAAAAATAGAGATCATCACACAATTTCTTTTCACTGCTTCACTTGATTGAATTTCTGATTATGAATAATACAGACATACACACTGATCCGCCCACACACAGATTCCAACTCCTAGTTCTAAATGGTCATCTACACATATATATATATATATGTATATATATATATATATATATATACACACATATATAGTACATGATACATGAGAGCATACAGTGCATATATCCTCATGAGTATCTATTAATTTCTATCAATTAGATCCTCTTTGGGCTTGTTTCTATCTACTTATTCTGAAAGAGTTGAGATAGTTATTTTAGATCTCATTGGATGATGCATTCCATGCAGGTACATTTAAATAAATAAATCCTGATTACTGAAGTCTGGTTCAACTATCCTGATTACTAAAGTCTGGTTCAACTATCCTGACTACTGAAGTCTGGTTCAACTATCCTGAGTACTAAAGTCTGGTTCAACTATCCTGAGTACTAAAGTCTGGTTCAACTATCCCGATTACTAAAGTCTGGTTCAACTATCCTGACTACTGAAGTCTGGTTCAACTATCCTGAGTACTAAAGTCTGGTTCAACTATCCTGACTACTGAAGTCTGGTTCAACTATCCTGACTACTGAAGTCTGGTTCAACTATCCTGAGTACTAAAGTCTGGTTCAACTATCCTGAGTACTAAAGTCTGGTTCAACTATCCTGAGTACTAAAGTCTGGTTCAACTATCCTGATTACTGAAGTCTGGTTCAACTATCACGATTACTGAAGTCTGGTTTAACTATCCCGATTACTGAAGTCTGGTTCAACTATCCCGATTACTGAAGTCTGGTTCAACTATTCTGAGTACTGAAGTCTGGTTCAACTATCCCGATTACTGAAGTCTGGTTCAACTATCACGATTACTGAAGTCTGGTTCAACTATCCCGATTACTAAAGTCTGGTTCAACTATCCTGACTACTGAAGTCTGGTTCAACTATCCTGACTACTGAAGTCTGGTTCAACTATCCTGACTACTGAAGTCTGGTTCAACTATCCTGAGTACTAAAGTCTGGTTCAACTGTCCTGACTACTGAAGTCTGGTTCAACTATCCTGAGTACTAAAGTCTGGTTCAACTATCCTGAGTACTAAAGTCTGGTTCAACTATCCTGAGTACTAAAGTCTGGTTCAACTATCCTGATTACTGAAGTCTGGTTCAACTATCACGATTACTGAAGTCTGGTTTAACTATCCCGATTACTGAAGTCTGGTTCAACTATCCCGATTACTGAAGTCTGGTTCAACTATTCTGAGTACTGAAGTCTGGTTCAACTATCCCGATTACTGAAGTCTGGTTCAACTATCACGATTACTGAAGTCTGGTTCAACTATCACGATTACTGAAGTCTGGTTTAACTATCCCGATTACTGAAGTCTGGTTCAACTATCCCGATTACTGAAGTCTGGTTCAACTATCCCGAGTACTAAAGTCTGGTTCAACTATCCCGAGTACTAAAGTCTGGTTCAACTATCCCGAGTACTAAAGTCTGGTTCAACTATCCTGAGTACTAAAGTCTGGTTCAACTATCCCGATTACTGAAGTCTGGTTCAACTATCCCGATTACTGAAGTCTGGTTCAACTATTCTGAGTACTGAAGTCTGGTTCAACTATCCCGATTACTGAAGTCTGGTTCAACTATCACGATTACTGAAGTCTGGTTTAACTATCCTGAGTACTGAAGTCTGGTTCAACTATCCCGATTACTGAAGTCTGGTTCAACTATCCCGATTACTGAAGTCTGGTTCAACTATCCCGATTACTGAAGTCTGGTTCAACTATTCTGAGTACTGAAGTCTGGTTCAACTATCACGATTACTGAAGTCTGGTTTAACTATCCTGAGTACTGAAGTCTGGTTCAACTATCCTGAGTACTAAAGTCTGGTTCAACTATCCCGATTACTGAAGTCTGGTTCAACTATCCTGAGTACTGAAGTCTGGTTCAACTATCCTGAGTACTAAAGTCTGGTTCAACTATCCCGATTACTGAAGTCTGGTTCAACTATCCTGATTACTTAAGTCAGGTTCAACTATCCCGAGTACTAAAGTCTGGTTCAACTATCCTGAGTACTAAAGTCTGGTTCAACTATCCTGATTACTGAAGTCTGGTTCAACTATCCCGATTACTGAAGTCTGGTTCAACTATCCCGATTACTGAAGTCTGGTTCAACTATCCCGATTACTGAAGTCTGGTTCAACTATTCTGAGTACTGAAGTCTGGTTCAACTATCCCGATTACTGAAGTCTGGTTCAACTATCCCGAGTACTAAAGTCTGGTTCAACTATCCCGAGTACTAAAGTCTGGTTCAACTATCCTGAGTACTAAAGTCTGGTTCAACTATCCCGATTACTGAAGTCTGGTTCAACTATCCCGATTACTGAAGTCTGGTTCAACTATTCTGAGTACTGAAGTCTGGTTCAACTATCCCGATTACTGAAGTCTGGTTCAACTATCACGATTACTGAAGTCTGGTTTAACTATCCTGAGTACTGAAGTCTGGTTCAACTATCCCGATTACTGAAGTCTGGTTCAACTATCCCGATTACTGAAGTCTGGTTCAACTATCCTGATTACTTAAGTCAGGTTCAACTATTCTGAGTACTGAAGTCTGGTTCAACTATCACGATTACTGAAGTCTGGTTTAACTATCCTGAGTACTGAAGTCTGGTTCAACTATCCTGAGTACTAAAGTCTGGTTCAACTATCCCGATTACTGAAGTCTGGTTCAACTATCCTGAGTACTGAAGTCTGGTTCAACTATCCTGAGTACTAAAGTCTGGTTCAACTATCCCGATTACTGAAGTCTGGTTCAACTATCCTGATTACTTAAGTCAGGTTCAACTATCCCGAGTACTAAAGTCTGGTTCAACTATCCTGAGTACTAAAGTCTGGTTCAACTATCCTGATTACTGAAGTCTGGTTCAACTATCCCGATTACTGAAGTCTGGTTCAACTATCCCGATTACTGAAGTCTGGTTCAACTATCCCGATTACTGAAGTCTGGTTCAACTATTCTGAGTACTGAAGTCTGGTTCAACTATCCCGATTACTGAAGTCTGGTTCAACTATCACGATTACTGAAGTCTGGTTCAACTATCACGATTACTGAAGTCTGGTTCAACTATCCCGATTACTGAAGTCTGGTTCAACTATCCCGAGTACTAAAGTCTGGTTCAACTATCCCGAGTACTAAAGTCTGGTTCAACTATCCTTAATACTAAAGTCTGGTTCAACTATCCTGAGTACTAAAGTCTGGTTCAACTATCCCGATTACTGAAGTCTGGTTCAACTATCCCGATTACTGAAGTCTGGTTCAACTATTCTGAGTACTGAAGTCTGGTTCAACTATCCCGATTACTGAAGTCTGGTTCAACTATCACGATTACTGAAGTCTGGTTTAACTATCCTGAGTACTGAAGTCTGGTTCAACTATCCCGATTACTGAAGTCTGGTTCAACTATCCCGATTACTGAAGTCTGGTTCAACTATCCCGATTACTGAAGTCTGGTTCAACTATTCTGAGTACTGAAGTCTGGTTCAACTATCACGATTACTGAAGTCTGGTTTAACTATCCTGAGTACTGAAGTCCGGTTCAACTATCCTGAGTACTAAAGTCTGGTTCAACTATCCCGATTACTGAAGTCTGGTTCAACTATCCTGATTACTGAAGTCTGGTTCAACTATCCTGATTACTGAAGTCTGGTTCAACTATCCCGATTACTGAAGTCTGGTTCAACTATCCCGATTACTGAAATCTGGTTCAACTATCCCGATTATTGAAGGCTGGTTCAACTATCCTGATTACTTAAGTCAGGTTCAACTATCCCGAGTACTGAAGTCTTGTTTGAGTGCGGATCAGCCTTTGAGAAACCCAGATAGCCTGACTTCATCATCGGGTTAATTCAAGCTGGCTAATAGGGCATTTGATTCACTTAGTTGAACCACGTACGAGCAACGGGGCCCCAAAAGGATCCATAGCAGGTGTCGTTTGACTGGAAAAGGTTCAACACTACTTGGTACTGGGTTCATTCAACCTCCCAATAAAGGTTTTGGGATAAACTTGATCCACCAGACTTCACCGTGTTTCCAGACTGGACCGTTATTAGACCTATTTCTGCCGTTTAGACATCTTTGACCTCGTTGACCTTCTGGTCTCCAGGACAAACAGCTTGTTCTTCCTGATTCGGCACTAATGGAGGAAACAACGCCGAGGTGAGAATAACTTTCCTTTTTCTGTCCGCGTCCTTTTCAGATCCGGGTTCCACCCTCGGATGAGGTTACGTGGGAAGGAAGCGGCGGCCATTGATTGAGCGGACAACAAGCCGATCCCCCGAGGGAAGGTTCCCACGGAGGTTTTCAGGACATCAGATAAGTTTTGTTTTTTTCTGTGTTTTTAATCTTTATTTTTACAGACTCTGCTGAGCTTTGTGCTCGACTTCGACCCCGCCCTGATTTTAGTTAACGCACCGCCATTAGTTTGTTCTTGTAGTCAAAAGTAAATATTTTTTAAAAATCTATAATATATGTGTAATAAAATATAATTATGTATATATTGTATTATATTTCAAATATATTTTTATTCTATAATTTAATTTTATTATATTCTTTCCCAACATGCAGAAAAAAAATAAAACGGGGTGAAAAAATTAAAATAAAAGAACATTTAAACGAAAAAGAATTTAAAGTAAAGGAAAAGACAATAAAACACTACGACATGAAAAAAGTAAATAAAGAAAAGAAAAACATTAAAAAAGAAAAAGAATATAAACAAAGCAGAAAACAAAAATAGGAAAAATAAGAAACACAATGAAAAAAATTTAATAAGACAAAGAAAGAGAAAAATACCAACAAGAAAAAAAAACATTAAAACAAGAAAAAAAAAGCAAGCAAAAGGATTGAAAAAAAAGAAATAAAATTGAGAGAACAATGGGAAGAAACACAAAACTACCAGCGTGGTCCTGTAAAAAGTTTCACTGAAGGACTTTGCAGACACATTATTTGAACTGACGCTTTAACAGCAGCAGTGGAGTTAAATATGCAGAAGATAATCCCCCCCCCTCCCCCCCCCCCATCAATACATGGATTGAGGTAATGAGGTCATGTCACACGGAACAGACTGGGTGTCATTAAACCCTCGGCCCCCCCTCCCACCCCCACTGTATACCCCACCCCCCTCCCTGCTGACAGAGGGGTCAGAGGTCGAGCTCTGGTGCCGGTAGCAGTCAGGTTCAGAGCCCTCTGGGGATCCTCATTGACCCCCCACGGTCTGATCCATCGATCACACACGTCAAGTTCATAACATGTAATTTATTTATTAAATTATTACTAATATGACTACATATTATTAACATTATTATTACCACTATTAATATTATTACATATTATTAACATTATTATTATATATTATTAATAAAATTATTATATATTATTGACAGCATGCAACGGGGCACCGGTAGATTGTTTCACTGTTTTGTTTGATTATTAATCATTTAACTGTATTTCCTTTTCCGTAAGTCTGCATTTCTGCAGACTTTGCCCAAGGGAATTACCCACAATTCATAGCAACGATATGTGAAACACGGGGTAACCAGTGAAAGCATGGAGAAGTAAACAAAGAGGACGGCACATTAGGGATTAAAGATTAAAGATGGAACATAAAAACACACGAAAGCAGAAGAATGGAAGCAAAATGTCACGCGGCTGATTTATTCATTAAACATTTGTTTTCGTTTTGTTGTTGAAGCTGTTTGATAAATAACTTTCACCTTCAGAAGAAAGTTAAAACAATTTAAAAAATAAATACACAACTGTACATAACTGTTTAACATTATCTGACGTTGGACACGGGGATGACACATTGTGTTTTCTTCCTCTTTTCGTGTGATTTATTAAAATAAATAAATAAATAGAACAACCCCAGACTTTGAGGTTATGGGAAGCAAAGAGTTTCAATGGGCCGCGTATGGAGGTGTTGCAGCAGCATCCTGATGGTTTCACATCCTTTCCGTGCAAACAGCTCCGTAATTGGACGTTTAATGGAGGTGTAAATGTCTGCTGTGGCCCAACGAACACATTATGAAACGTGACTCCTCCGTCAGCGCTGCGTGTTTACTCTCCGTGTTGATTCAGGTGAACCGGCCGCTCGCCGCTGCCTCTGGACTTTGATGCCTCGTCCACCTTCTGTGTGGGCGGCGGGCTCTGAATCGCCGGGCCCCCGGTACGGCCGGCTGGTCGGCCGCCATTGAACCTCTGCGATGATTAACTGTTATTACCGGTCGTCTTTGTGCGTCCCAAAGCCCGCTCTGTCCGCCTGCCAGCGGCGGACCAAAGAAAAAACCAAACGCTCCTCCGGCAGCCTCTCCAGTGGAGGAGGCTTCAGCCGGTCCCACTCGCCTTCATCTGCACCGGCGAGAGCACTAAGTGGTCTCTCCACTGACAACAAGGTCCTTCTCAGGAGAAGAAGGGGTCCGATATGCGCTGTATTAGCACACACACACACACACACACACACACACACACACACACACAATGGATAAAACGTTCTATTTTGGGACCGACGCGGTCACAGATCACCTTGCTGAAGAGGCAGGAATGTGTTGAGACTCTTGAGTGGAGACTCCTGCTCTGCTGCAGCACTAATGAGCGTTGCATTCAGGCGCGTCTCGGTTGTGCTCCAAACACACGTGACCTCTGACCCCCCCTCCCTCTGACCCCCCCTCCCTCCTTCCCTCCCACCCTCCCATACGCCGGCGTTTTGTCTGTTTACCGAGAGCGTGAACCTGAGCTGTCACCAGGAAGCTCACCTGGAGGAACAAGGTGAGAACCTTCTGGAGCAGGCGAGTGAGCCGAGGTGTGAACGCTCGACGAGTGACTTCGTTATTGAGTGGTTAATAAACACAGGTGAGTATTTATTGAATAGCGATTGAAGGCGTTTATGGTTCAACAGCACCACACACTGCGTGCCCCTCGGCTGACGACCAATCAAAACGCTTTGTTCGCTCATTGGATTTGATGCCGTGACACTAAATGATATTTAAAAAAGGAAACTCCCGGCCCGGATCTCTGCTCCCAGTAAGCGTGCTTCCATCATTTCAACATTACATTTTGTGGAAACACCTGCCGACTGCCAAAAGTAATAATCATGTTCACGTAGAGGGAGAATAACCACAACTCATTTCCTGAGACTAAACAATTATTTCACTATTTTTTCCTGAGACTAAACAATTATTTCACTATTTTTTCCTGAGACTAAACAATTATTTCACTTTTTTTTCCTAAAACTAAACAAGTATTTCACGATCTTTTCCTGAGACTAAACAATTATTTCACGATCTTTTCCTAAGACTAAACAAGTATTTCACGATCTTTTCCTAAGACTAAACAAGTATTTCACGATCTTTTCCTAAGACTAAACAACTATTTCACGATCTTTTCCTAAAACTAAACAAGTATTTCACGATCTTTTCCTAAAACTAAACAAGTATTTCACGATCTTTTCCTAAAACTAAACAAATATTTCACGATCTTTTCCTAAGACCAAACAACTATTTCACGATCTTTTCCTAAGACTAAACAAGTATTTCACGATCTTTTCCTAAAACTAAACAAGTATTTCACGATCTTTTCCTAAAACTAAACAAGTATTTCATGATCTTTTCCTAAAACTAAACAAATATTTCACGATCTTTTCCTAAGACCAAACAACTATTTCACGATCTTTTCCTAAGACTAAACAAGTATTTCACGATCTTTTCCTAAAACTAAACAAGTATTTCACGATCTTTTCCTAAAACTAAACAAATATTTCACGATCTTTTCCTAAGACCAAACAACTATTTCACGATCTTTTCCTAAGACTAAACAAGTATTTCACGATCTTTTCCTAAAACTAAACAAGTATTTCACGATCTTTTCCTAAAACTAAACAAGTATTTCATGATCTTTTCCTAAAACTAAACAAATATTTCACGATCTTTTCCTAAGACCAAACAACTATTTCACGATCTTTTCCTAAGACTAAACAAGTATTTCACGATCTTTTCCTAAAACTAAACAAGTATTTCACGATCTTTTCCTAAGACCAAACAACTATTTCACGATCTTTTCCTAAGACTAAACAAGTATTTCACGATCTTTTCCTAAAACTAAACAAGTATTTCACGATCTTTTCCTAAAACTAAACAAGTATTTCACGATCTTTTCCTAAGACTAAACAAGTATTTCACGATCTTTTCCTAAAACTAAACAAGTATTTCACTTTTTTTTCCTGAGACTAAACAATTATTTCACTTTTTTTTCCTGAGACTAAACAATTATTTCACGATCTTTTCCTAAGACTAAACAATTATTTCACGATCTTTTCCTAAGACTAAACAACTATTTCACGATCTTTTCCTAAAACTAAACAAGTATTTCACGATCTTTTCCTAAGACTAAACAACTATTTCACGATCTTTTCCTAAGACTAAACAACTATTTCACGATCTTTTCCTAAAACTAAACAAGTATTTCACGATCTTTTCCTAAAACTAAACAAGTATTTCACGATCTTTTCCTAAGACTAAACAACTATTTCACGATCTTTTTCTGAGACTAAACACTTATTTTACGATCTTTCCTAAAACTAAGCAATTCACTCCCATTTACTTCAATATAGCCAGATTATTATTGGTGCATGATCTAGTGGACATTAGAGGAACTGCACTTTCTGTGTTATTGTACCAGCAAAGATAATCTTTCTTACCTCATCAATTGTTGATGGTTTAATCAGGATTGCATTACTGATTACTTAATAAATATCACCAAAAACCATCAATAACCAGAGTCTGTCTCTCGACCAGCAGGGGGAGACAGCAGCTCCACGTTCTTCTGTCTTCAGTGTAGATTCGGTTGTAAACGAGACCCCAATTCCCCCCAAAACAGCGATTTTTCAAACCAGCGTGGGCTTTTCCTGAATACCCCTTCCCACTGGTTACAAAGGAGCCGTTTGCCGGCGACTCCGAGCACAACGGAGCCACCTGACGGAGCCGCCAGCCAGCAGAGATTCACCTCAATGCCTTCAGAAAGCTGCTTTATGTGCGTCCTGCCTGCAAACGAAGGGAGGAGAGCGAGCAGAAAGGCCTCAAAGAAAAAAAGAGTCTGCAAAGTGAAACTCCGAGCTGTAACTCCGAGTTTCCTAGCAACATGCTCTGCAGGACGAAACCCAAAGGGTTTCGCCGACCTCTCTTGATCTGCTTTGGTTTTTCTTTTCATTCAGCCCCCGTCGCATTGTCGTTTGGTTTTATTGAGTAAATACCTGGCTGTGTTTTGGGGTTCGTGATCCCCTGAACCTCGCATGCAGCCACACATCTCTCCCTCAATGCATTTGCACGTGTTTGTTTCTTCACTGTAATCTCTCCCCCCCCACCCCACCCCCCCCACCCCCGTCCTCCCCTTCCCGAGAAGAAGAAACCAAGACAAAAGTGCGAATGCATAATTAATATAGCAAAGCTGCATTTTTAATTGTTTGCCGGTGTTCAAAGTGGCCCGGCGGGGGCATTGTGTCTCGGTTCGGGCCGGCTGCTTCCGACGGCAGAGCTTCATTCAGGTCTTTTTTAGGGCCCGAGCGCTGCAGAAGCACCGGCAGACAACGGCTCCGAGCTCGCCTCTTTTCTCAGGGTGTCTGCCCGCACAATGGACTTCCTCAGCCAGCGCACAAAAGAGGCTGGCGGCGTGAAAAAAAAACAAAAAAAACACCCAAATTCAATGGCATTCCTCTCCACAATGCGCTCTGAGAACATGCGCTCGTCCCTCTCCTTTCTCCCTCCGTTCTCCTTTCAGCGCCGGGTGATGAATTAGGATGATGTGTGAGGGATCAGGAAGTGATATATATTCCCGGGATCAAAATGAGACAAATCCGTGTAAAAGTGGAGACGATTAGGGAGAAAACTGGTCGACAGCCGTGCGAGCGGCGCCGATGGAAAGAAGTCAGAGGATCACCGATTCTTTAGTTATAACGATTCATCCTGAAGGGCGACGTGGAAAGCCTGGACCACATTTCATGGCAATAGAAACCTCATTGTGGCCCTGGAGGAAAAGTCAGGGGATCAAGTCAGTAGGGAACAGACCCATGAATGTCTGAACGTTCATGGCAATTGATCCAATATCTAATAATGATGACACCACTTCTAGCTGTCTTAAAGTTACAGGAAACTCAATATAGTGAATTTGTAGCTTAATTAATAGGTTTTCACTCGTTCTACATTCCAAACTCGTTCTGGAGTTTACCAGAAATCCAGGAGGAAATTGTGACCGTACGTCTATTTCCGACCTTTTTTCTGACCAGACTGGAGGTAAGAAGCGACGTCGCCTCGAGTTCACCGATTTGGCCGTTGCCATCTTGGCTATTTTTGCCACCCGTGAACAGGAAGTGACCACATGTGGACTGAGGAGTGACGTAGAGACGGCGTGTACGTCTCTGGTGTCGACCTGTCAATCAACGTGTAGCCCCGCCCTTATTCGAGAAAGAAGTCGTAGCGAACTTGTTTGGAGGAAACAAGTAAAATAACAATTGTGTGCCTGTTCTCACAATGTTATGGATCCATCGGCACACACTAATGTCGGGGTGACATTAGCTCCCCTATCACATCCTCTGTGTGAGGAGTCGCAGTGGGAGGCGGAGGTTGGTGGGGTTTGTGGTTTTTCTTAGGGGGGGGGGGTCTACCATTGTCGGACGCACATTGAGCCCCGTTGGCACGCCGGCCGGCATCTCACAAAGGGCCACGACGGAGGGAGAGTCGAGCCGGGTGGACGTCACCAACACCCGCAGCCTAATCCTCCAGCCCTGTACATCTGCGCCGGGCCAGTTTCTAAAGCCAGACCCCCTTTTCCTTCCCCCACGCCCCCCTCCCTTACCCATCATGCACCGACTCCTTTCTTTGCTCTCGGTTTTATTCTGCGGCAGGAGAAAGGACGAGCTTTTGTCGCGGCCCACGGTGTCACACGGACACAAGACCCGAGGCCGCCGGCCGTCCAATGGAAGCTCTCTCGGGCCTTTCACGGCGCTCACTTTGCTCATGTCCACTCGGGGGAAAGAGGGGAACTCTTATTTCAGCACGTGAAAAGGCTCCAGACGGGGACGCGGAGGCCGGCTCTTCACAATCGGACACAATCGACTTTGAAAGCCAGCGCTCCTCTGAGAGTGGTAGGGGGTGTTTGCCGGGATGTTGGCATCATGTTTTAATTGAAATCGACTGTCAGCGGCTCTCAAAGGGGTCCAAACAAGCTTATTATGAAAACGCTCTTCTGGGATCGAGCTGAAGAAAACCAGGGACAAAACATGAAAGAAGAAAAAGGTCAAACGGCTTTGACATGCTGTTGCAATCATTCTGGTTATTTCTGACTTCTACACAGGCAAATAATTCGAGCAACTATTTCAAAAACAGTAAAAAGAAAGAGAATAAGGCTGGCAGTAATTTACATTTCTACTTTATCAATGCAGATCCTTCTTTTAGAAAAGAATATATGAACACAGCAGCATGAATGTGAATCTATTGGTGTTAAAGGTTTCTGAAGGGCCTTTTTTCTGTTTACTGCAACACAGCCAGATCACAACCTTTCCCGTAAACCTAACCAACCTCATACAACAAGCGCGTAGGACGTCTTTTCAAAGAACGTACTCATGTGTAACGTGAATAGTTTAATAGTCCAGAAACACGTGTCAAGTGATGTTTGATGCATACAGTCTTTTCAAAATAAACTTCTGTCTTCACAGGACACAACTCAGTTAGGTTTAGTAAAGTATATGATTATCTCATTGAACCTTTATTCAAGTGTCATCAGACCTCAGTCACAGGGCTTCACTGAGAGGAGGAGCTTCGACGTCCTGAAAGTGAGTCAGACGCGTCTCTCTGTTTCTGAAACATTCGCCTGAATCCAGCAGCTTCTCCTCATCAACACAGCAGAATCACAAACTCCGGTGAGTCCGCTGTTCTACGGACACTAAATGTAGTTTACAGTCAGAAACCGATACTGAACCAGGAAGCTAACCAGCGCGTGACTCGCCTGTATTACAACAAGCGGTTTGTCTTAGTGTCTCCTCGGACAGGAAGGTGCACTCGACAGATGTTCAGCTGAGGGGAGACATCATTTATATATCTATATCTATATACAGTGTAGGAATATATCTCATTTATAAAGTGCGTAGGTTACATACCAAAACTAGAAAATGGCTCGCGCCCAATAAAGAAATGTGAAGAATGTAATCTAACCGGATGAGCCGCGGATCCCGGCCTCTACGCACTCAACCGCACTCTGACAACGCCGTCACAGTCCAGAGAGAGAAACCGCTGCTCTGACGGTTTATGATGACGGGGACGAGACGGGCAAACGTGAAATCAAATGTGAGAGGCGTCATTATATCACATAGTAACCATAGCAACCAGCCTTGTTCATGATACGTGTCGCTCGTTTTTGCCTTCATGAACGTTTTATAGGTTGACCCCACACCTCCACACAATAAGGTATATATGGAAGTATGAGTGAGCAATACATTACATGCAAGGCCTTAGAAGTTAGTACATCTCTACATTTATACAGTATTGCTATTGAGGTTGACATTTTATCAATTAATATATATTTGACCATTTAATATATATAATATGTTGTCACCATGTTACTTTATGATCGATAATGACCCACAGAAATGTTGTCTCAAAAACTCATCACAGAATTATTACATTACATGTCATTTAGCTGACGCTTTTATCCAAAGCGATAAGTGCATTCAACCATGAGTACAAACTCAGAACAATAAGAATCAAGAAAGTAACATTTTCTCAAGAAAGCCAAACTACAAAAATACCATAAGTAATACCATAGGTAATACTATAAGTAATACCATAAGTAATACCATAGGTAATACTATAAGTAATACCATAAGTAATACCATAGGTAATACTATAAGTAATAACATAAGTAATACCATAAGTAATACCATAACATAGGTAATACCATAAGTAATAACATAAGTAATACCATAGGTAATACTATAAGTAATAACATAAGTAATACCATAAGTAATACCATAACATAGGTAATACCATAAGTAATAACATAGGTAATACCATAGGTAATACCATAGGTAATACCATAAGTAATAACATAAGTAATACCATAGGTAATACCATAGGTAATACTATAAGTAATACCATAAGTAATACCATAGGTAATACCATAAGTAATAACATAAGTAATACCATAAGTAATACCATAGGTAATACCATGAGTAATACAATAAGTAATACCATAAATAAAACCATAAGTAATACCATAGGTAATACCATGAGTAATACCATAAGTAATACCATAGGTAATACCATAGGTAATACTATAAGTAATACCATAAGTAATACCATAGGTAATACCATAAGTAATACCATAGGTAATACCATAAGTAAAACCATAAGTAATACCATAAGTAATACCATAGGTAATACCATAAGTAATACCATAAGTAATACCTAGTAATACCATAAGTAATACCATAGGTAATACCATAAGTAATACCATAAGTAATACCATAGGTAATACCATAAGTAATACCATAAGTAATACCATGAGTAAAACCATAAGTAATACCATAAGTAATACCATAAGTAAAACCATAAGTAATACCATAAGTAATACCATAGGTAATACCATAAATAATACCATAAGTAATACCATAGGTAATACCATAAGTAATACCATAGGTAATACCGTAAGTAATACCGTAAGTAATACCATAAGTAAAACCATAAGTAATACCATAAGTAATACCATAAGTAAAACCATAAGTAATACCATAAGTAATGCCATAGGTAATACCATAAATAATACCATAAGTAATACCATAGGTAATACCATAAGTAATACCATAAGTAATACCATGAGTAATACCATAAGTAAAACCATAAGTAATACCATAAGTAATACCATAAGTAAAACCATAAGTAATACCATAAGTAATACCATAGGTAATACAATAAGTAATACCATAAGTAAAAACATAAATAATACCATAAGTAATACCATAGGTAATACCATGAGTAATACCATAAGTAAAACCATAAGTAATACCATAAGTAATACCATAAATAATACCATAAGTAAAACCATAAGTAATACCATAAGTAAAACCATAAGTAATACCATAAGTAATACCATAAGTAAAACCATAAGTAATACCATAAGTAATACCATAGGTAATACCATAAATAATACCATAAGTAATACCATAAGTAATACCATAAGTAAAACCATAAGTAATACCATAAGTAATACCATAAATAATACCATAAGTAATACCATAGGTAATACCATAAATAATACCATAGATAATACCATAAGTAATACCATAGGTAATACCATAAGTAATACCATAAGTAATACCATAGGTAATACCATAAGTAATACCATAAGTAAAACCATAAGTAATACCATAAGTAATGCCATAGGTAATACCATAAATAATACCATAAGTAATACCATAGGTAATACCATAAGTAATACCATAAGTAATACCATGAGTAATACCATAAGTAAAACCATAAGTAATACCATAAGTAATACCATAAGTAAAACCATAAGTAATACCATAAGTAATACCATAGGTAATACCATAAGTAATACCATAAGTAAAAACATAAATAATACCATAAGTAATACCATAGGTAATACCATGAGTAATACCATAAGTAAAACCATAAGTAATACCATAAGTAATACCATAAATAATACCATAAGTAAAACCATAAGTAATACCATAAGTAAAACCATAAGTAATACCATAAGTAATACCATAAGTAAAACCATAAGTAATACCATAAGTAATACCATAGGTAATACCATAAATAATACCATAAGTAATACCATAAGTAATACCATAAGTAAAACCATAAGTAAAACCATAAGTAATACCATAAGTAATACCATAAGTAATACCATAGGTAATACCATAAATAATACCATAAGTAATACCATAAGTAAAACCATAAGTAAAACCATAAGTAATACCATAAGTAATACCATAAGTAATACCATAAGTAATACCATAAGTAATACCATAGGTAATACCATAAGTAATACCATAGGTAATACCATAAATAATACCATAAGTAATACCATAAATAATACCATAAGTAAAACCATAAGTAATACCATAAGTAAAACCATAAGTAATACCATAAGTAATACCATAAGTAAAACCATAAGTAATACCATAAGTAATACCATAAGTAATACCATAAGTAATACCATAAGTAATACCATAGGTAATACCATAAGTAATACCATAGGTAATACCATAAATAATACCATAAGTAATACTATAGGTAATACCATAAGTAATACCATAAGTAATACCATAAGTAAAACCATAAGTAATACCATAAGTAATACCATAAGTAAAACCATAAGTAATACCATAAGTAATACCATAAATAATACCATAAGTAATACCATAAGTAAAACCATAAGTATGTGCCATTCAAGGGGAACCCTCCCACCGCCAGACCCAGGAGGGGAGCTTGCCAGCGAGCTCCCCTCCTGGGTCTGGCGGTGAGGGTTCCCCGACCGCTACATACGGGTTTTCTGACAGATAAGTGACAGACATGGATGTAACTCACACAAAGTGATGTTATCTCTTCCAGAAATTCAGTATAGTATACTAGACCGTATACTATTTACTGTGTACTTCTACTCTAGAAGGCTAAGTTGTAGTACTATATTTACATTGAAGATTCAGATTTGACAAAAAGAAAATATAACAATAAAATTGTGATACATCAGATTTCAATTAAATATCCAGCATTAGATTCAAATTTAATGATCCAATTTGAACAGACGTGAAGTACATTTAAGTACATTGTGCTGATGATGCCTATATTTCACTCTTCACTTCATTTGAATCCAAGTATTCTACTGTGCGATATTAAAAGTTGTATTGTTAGTTAATAAATTAACAAAGGTTTTCCACTCTTAGACATGTCTGCTGCCAGCTGTCAGCTGATTGAGGATCAGTTTCTGTGCTCCATCTGTCTGGATGTGTTCACTGATCCAGTCGCCATATCATGTGGACACAACTTCTGTAAAGCCTGCATCACTCAACACTGGAACATCAATGTCCCCTATCAGTGTCCCAACTGTAAGAAGTCTTTCTCCACCAGACCTGAGCTGCAGGTCAACACCTTCATCTCTGAGATGGCTGCTCAGTTCAGACAGTCAGCTCAACAGAAAGCCAGCAGCAGCAGCTCAGAGCAACAAGCTGCCAAACCAGGAGAAGTTCCCTGTGATGGCTGCACTGGAACCAAACTGAAGGCCCTGAAGTCCTGCCAGGTGTGTCTGGAGTCCTACTGTGAGACTCACCTGGAGCCTCATCTGACAAGACCAGGTCTGAAGAGACATCAGCTGATCGACCCCGTGGAGAACCTGGAAGGCAGGATGTGTACGAAGCACAATAAACTGCTGGAGCTGTTCTGTAAGACCGACCAGACGTGTGTCTGCATGCTCTGCACTTATTCAGACCACAAGAACCATGATGTTGTTTCTCTGGAAGAAGAATATGAAGGAAAGAAGGCCGAGATGGAGAAGACTGAGGCTGAAACCCAGAAGATGATCCAGATGAGACAACTGAAGATTCAGGAGATCAAACTCTCGGTGGAGCTCAGTGAGGAAGATGCAGACAGAGAGATAGCAGGTGGTGTTCAGGTCTTCACCGCTCTGAAGGAGTCTGTTGAGAGAAGCCAGGCCGAGCTCATCGACACGATCAAAGAGAAGCAGAGAAAGACAGAGAAACAGGCTGAAGGCTTCATCAAAGAGCTGGAACAGGAAATCTGTGAGTTGAAGAAGAGAAGCACTGAGGTGGAGCAGCTGTCACCCTCTGAAGACCACATCCACCTCCTCCAGAGCCTCAGGACCCTGAAGGCTGCTCCACCCACCAAGAACTGGGCTGGAGTCAGAGTCAGTCCACCTTCATATGAGGGGACTGTGATGAGAGCTGTGAACCAGCTGGAGGAGACGCTCAGTAAACAGATGAAGAAGCTGTTTGAGGTCGAGCTGAAGAGGATCCAGCAGTCTGCAGTGGATCTGACACTTGATCCTGATTCAGCACATCCCAACCTCATCCTGTCTGATGATGGAAAACAAGTTACACATGGTGATGTAAAGAAGAATCTTCCAGACAATCCACAGAGATTTGATTATTGTGTTATTGGCTTAGCAAAGCAGAGTTTCTCTTCAGGAAGATTTTACTACGAGGTTCAGGTTGAAGGAAAGACTAAGTGGACTTTAGGAGTGATGAGAGAGTCCATCAACAGGAAGGGAAGAATCACACAGTCTCCTCAGAAAGGTTTCTGGATGATATGGTTGAATGAGAATGAGTACTCAGCTCGTGCTGACCCTTCAGTCCATCTCTCTCTGAAGTCTCGGCCTCAGAAGGTGGGGGTGTTGGTGGATTATGAGGAGGGTCTGGTCTCCTTTTATGACGTTGATGCTGCAGCTCTTATCTACTCCTTTACTGGCTGCTGCTTCACTGAGAAACTCTTCCCACTCTTTAGTCCATGTCTTAATGATGGTGGTAAAAACTCTGCTCCTCTGATCATCTCTCCTGTCAATCACACTGAGTAGAACAACCACTGGATTTCCTTCAGAGAGATTTACTTTTGTCTAATACAATGAATGTATTTTGATTGGTGATTGGTACAGTGTGTAGTGTTTATTTCTTTCTATAAATATTCCTTTGATTTGTATCACCACTCGCAACTAAAACACCAGTTCTATTGGGAATAACGCTGGAGAGCTCAGCAGTGACACTCAAGACAATCTGGGAGGGGCTTAAATAGTGAGGCAGCAGGTGAGATGGGCGTGGAGGACCAGGTGAGGGGTCAGAGTGGGAGGAGCTAAAATGACACGAGAGTTAGCAAACAGGAAGGTGGGGTGAAAACAACCTATGATGTGGTGGAATGTGTGACAATTACCTGCCATCAAGACTGTTAAATCATTTAAAACTCTACAGAGAAATATGAAGTGTGTACACATTCCTTAAATGTTCCGAAACCATTTTTTCAAATGTTAGGATCATTGTGTATAAGAAGTGTTTCAAACTGGCACAAATTATTGAAGAACAGTTCATGAATGAGACAAGACTTTAGAGTAGTAGAAAGTGCCGTTTCTAATGACACCAAATCACGTGGTTAAAAACAACGTGATTCTGTAAGATAACATGCTGATGTTTCAGGTTGGATGTGAACACTGAACCAGTGCTCCCAGCTAGTGGAGAATACATGAGGAGCTCACCACACACTGCAGCCTGTGTGAGGGCGCCCTCTAGAGGAGCTCACCACACACTGCAGCCTGTGTGAGGGCGCCCTCTAGAGGAGCTCACCACACACTGCAGCCTGTGTGAGGGCGCCCTCTAGAGGAGCTCACCACACACTGCAGCCTGTGTGAGGGCGCCCTCTAGAGGAGCTCCTCACACACTGCAGCCTGTGTGAGGGCGCCCTCTAGAGGAGCTCACCACACACTGCAGCCTGTGTGAGGGCGCCCTCTAGAGGAGCTCCTCACACACTGCAGCCTGTGTGAGGGCGCCCTCTAGAGGAGCTCACCACACACTGCAGCCTGTATGAGGGCGCCCTCTAGAGGAGCTCACCACACACTGCAGCCTGTGTGAGGGCGCCCTCTAGAGGAGCTCACCACACACTGCAGCCTGTGTGAGGGCGCCCTCTAGAGGAGCTCCTCACACACTGCAGCCTGTGTGAGGGCGCCCTCTAGAGGAGCTCACCACACTTTAAGAGGTACAAGTACTCTGATATCACTGATGAGTGAGTTTTGTACTTAAGTATTGTACTTTAACTACGTGTAAAGAGACTCTTAGAAGCCCTGTGATCCACTGCTGTGGTCCAATCAGAAGGTTTCTTCTCCTTATGATGAAAAGCAAAACAACCTCACTCCCAGACTGGTGTCGAATAGTCAAAACATGACCTCCTAACGTCTATTCCTAACCACTTGTCCTTGACCTCTGTGGAAAACATCCCGGGGTCAAGGAAAGGTGGGAAGGAGAATTCATGAGGAGTTAAGAAAAGACAACCGCTGAGTTTAGAGAATCACTAATGAAGGTAGTGTGGCATCACAAGGGGACAGGTAGTGGAGGGGCGCTACAAAATGGCCGCCAGTGCAAGAACTACATCTCCCAGCCTGCCTCACCGCTCACCCAGCTGCAGCTGCCTAAGGCACCTGATTGAGGCAGGGCTGGAAGACTTAAGAGAGAGCACCTGGGAAGGAGAGGGGACACAAGCGGAAGGTGAACCCACGAGCACCTGGAAGAGGACGACAAAGAAGAGGACCTCGTAGCTTAGATTCACCAGGATTGAGTTTTGTTTGGTTAATTAACCACTTTCTCCTCCGGGATGTTTTGTGTTGTCTAACTGGACCTTTTTTGATACTTTGTTGTTTGGACGTTACCTTGCTGGTGGGATGGGAAATAAACCTTTACTTTTTGTTAAATACCCTCGGACGTGCCTGTGTCCAGCTCTCTTTTTGCACCGCCCCAGGCTAGCCTGTCCTAGCGACAGCCCGTGACACTACAGTAGTTATGATGTTATTGACGTGGGTCATAACTGTGTTCTCATAGTGTTGCTCATAACAACATAAACAACCTGGCTCATAGTATTACTTTATTAATATAAACAACCTGGTTCATAGTATTACTTTATTAACATAAACAACCTGGTTCATAGTATTACTTTATTAATATAAACAACCTGGTTCATAGTATTACTTTATTAATATAAACAACCTGGTTCATAGTATTACTTTATTAATATAAACAACCTGGTTCATAGTATTACTTTATTAACATAAACAACCTGGTTCATAGTATTACTTTATTAATATAAACAACCTGGTTCATAGTATTACTTTATTAACATAAACAACCTGGTTCATAGTATTACTTTATTAATATAAACAACCTGGTTCATAGTATTACTTTATTAACATAAACAACCTGGTTCATAGTATTACTTTATTAACATAAACAACCTGGCTCATAGTATTACTTTATTAATATAAACAACCTGGCTCATAGTATTACTTTATTAATATAAACAACCTGGTTCATAGTATTACTTTATTAATATAAACAACCTGGTTCATAGTATTACTTTATTAACATAAACAACCTGGTTCATAGTATTACTTTATTAACATAAACAACCTGGTTCATAGTATTACTTTATTAATATAAACAACCTGGTTCATAGTATTACTTTATTAATATAAACAACCTGGTTCATAGTATTACTTTATTAACATAAACAACCTGGTTCATAGTATTACTTTATTAATATAAACAACCTGGTTCATAGTATTACTTTATTAATATAAACAACCTGGTTCATAGTATTACTTTATTAATATAAACAACCTGGTTCATAGTATTACTTTATTAATATAAACAACCTGGTTCATAGTATTACTTTATTAATATAAACAACCTGGTTCATAGTATTACTTTATTAATATAAACAACCTGGTTCATAGTATTACTTTATTAATATAAACAACCTGGTTCACAGTATTACTTTATTAATATAAACAACCTGGTTCACAGTATTACTTTATTAACATAAACAACCTGGTTCATAGTATTACTTTATTAATATAAACAACCTGGTTCATAGTATTACTTTATTAACATAAACAACCTGGTTCATAGTATTACTTTATTAATATAAACAACCTGGCTCATAGTATTACAACCTCGTCAGGCCTTTGTTATTTAATGGAGGCTAAAGTAGAACGTGTTTTATAGAAGGAGGCTCTAATGAAACTGACTTCAGGCCAGTGAACACGTCCCGTGACGTGTTGGCTTTCTGCCAGAGAGAGTGATAAATAGTGATATATCCGTTCACACGCACAAGTTTGACAACTTATTACATATTGATGCCGCTACAGAAAAAGAAACGGAATCACGTCACAGATGTAGGAATTTAAAGATGTTTTCAGGTTTATTACGACATACAAACTCATGAAACGTTACAACAGGAAAGGTATCTTGTGTATAACGTGAGTTTGTATGTTGTATGTCCATAAGGGCATCTAAGAGGGCACTTTGTCATGTTTATCTACCATAAGGGCATCTAAGAGGGCACTTTGTCATGTTTATCTACCATAAGGGCATCTAAGAGGGCACTTTGTCATGTTTATCTACCATAAGGGCATCTAAGAGGGCACTTTGTCATGTTTATCTACCATAAGGACATCTAAGAGGGCACTTTGTCATGTTTATCTACCATAAGGGCATCTAAGAGGGCACTTTGTCATGTTTATCTACCATAAGGGCATCTAAGAGGGCACTTTGTCATGTTTATCTACCATAAGGACATCTAAGAGGGCACTTTGTCATGTTTATCTACCATAAGGGCATCTAAGAGGGCATTTTGTCATGTTTATCTACCATAAGGGCATCTAAGAGGGCACTTTGTCATGTTTATCTACCATAAGGGCATCTAAGAGGGCATTTTGTCATGTTTATCTACCATAGTGGCATCTAAGAGGGCACTTTGTCATGTTTATCTACCATAAGGGCATCTAAGAGGGCACTTTGTCATGTTTATCTACCATAAGGGCATCTAAGAGGGCACTTTGTCATGTTTATCTACCATAGAGGCATCTAAGAGGGCATTTTGTCATGTTTATCTACCATAAGGGCATCTAAGAGGGCACTTTGTCATGTTTATCTACCATAAGGACATCTAAGAGGGCACTTTGTCATGTTTATCTACCATAAGGGCATCTAAGAGGGCACTTTGTCATGTTTATCTACCATAAGGACATCTAAGAGGGCACTTTGTCATGTTTATCTACCATAGAGGCATCTAAGAGGGCACTTTATCATGTTTATCTACCATAAGGGCATCTAAGAGGGCACGTTGTCATGTTTATCTACCATAAGGACATCTAAGAGGGCACTTTGTCATGTTTATCTACCATAAGGGCATCTAAGAGGGCATTTTGTCATGTTTATCTACCATAAGGGCATCTAAGAGGGCACTTTGTCATGTTTATCTACCATAAGGGCATCTAAGATGGCACTTTGTCATGTTTATCTACCATAGAGGCATCTAAGAGGGCACTTTGTCATGTTTATCTACCATAAGGACATCTAAGAGGGCACTTTGTCATGTTTATCTACCATAGGGGCATCTAAGAGGGCACTTTGTCATGTTTATCTACCATAAGGGCATCTAAGAGGGCACTTTGTCATGTTTATCTACCATAAGGGCATCTAAGAGGGCACTTTGTCATGTTTATCTACCATAAGGACATCTAAGAGGGCATTTTGTCATGTTTATCTACCATAAGGGCATCTAAGAGGGCACTTTGTCATGTTTATCTACCATAAGGGCATCTAAGAGGGCACTTTGTCATGTTTATCTACCATAGGGGCATCTAAGAGGGCACTTTGTCATGTTTATCTACCATAGGGGCATCTAAGAGGGCACTTTGTCATGTTTATCTACCATAAGGGCATCTAAGAGGGCACTTTGTCATGTTTATCTACCATAAGGGCATCTAAGAGGGCACTTTGTCATGTTTATCTACCATAAGGGCATCTAAGAGGGCACTTTGTCATGTTTATCTACCATAAGGGCATCTAAGAGGGCACTTTGTCATGTTTATCTACCATAAGGGCATCTAAGAGGGCACTTTGTCATGTTTATCTACCATAAGGACATCTAAGAGGGCATTTTGTCATGTTTATCTACCATAAGGGCATCTAAGAGGGCACTTTGTCATGTTTATCTACCATAAGGACATCTAAGAGGGCATTTTGTCATGTTTATCTACCATAAGGGCATCTAAGAGGGCACTTTGTCATGTTTATCTACCATAAGGACATCTAAGAGGGCACTTTGTCATGTTTATCTACCATAGAGGCATCTAAGAGGGCACTTTATCATGTTTATCTACCATAAGGGCATCTAAGAGGGCACGTTGTCATGTTTATCTACCATAAGGACATCTAAGAGGGCACTTTGTCATGTTTATCTACCATAAGGGCATCTAAGATGGCACTTTGTCATGTTTATCTACCATAGAGGCATCTAAGAGGGCACTTTGTCATGTTTATCTACCATAAGGACATCTAAGAGGGCACTTTGTCATGTTTATCTACCATAGGGGCATCTAAGAGGGCACTTTGTCATGTTTATCTACCATAAGGGCATCTAAGAGGGCACTTTGTCATGTTTATCTACCATAAGGGCATCTAAGAGGGCACTTTGTCATGTTTATCTACCATAAGGGCATCTAAGAGGGCACTTTGTCATGTTTATCTACCATAAGGGCATCTAAGAGGGCACTTTGTCATGTTTATCTACCATAAGGGCATCTAAGAGGGCACTTTGTCATGTTTATCTACCATAAGGGCATCTAAGAGGGCACTTTGTCATGTTTATCTACCATAAGGGCATCTAAGAGGGTACTTTGTCATGTTTATCCACCATAAGGGCATCTAAGAGGGCACTTTGTCATGTTTATCTACCATAGGGGCATCTAAGAGGGCACTTTGTCATGTTTATCCACCATAAGGGCATCTAAGAGGGCACTTTGTCATGTTTATCTACCATAAGGACATCTAAGAGGGCACTTTGTCATGTTTATCTACCATAAGGACATCTAAGAGGGCACTTTGTCATACTTTATCTAATATAGAGGCATCTAAATAGAATATTTAGCTGCGTCTGTTTTCGAACCTCTTGGCAATAAGACGGTATTCCGTCGTCAAGGTTACAACATGCGGTTCAGGCGATCAATATGATGCTTTAAGAAAACCGAAACAACAACAACATTGATTAGTCTTTGGGGTTGAAGCGGGACAGGTCACCAACGATCAAGCTGAGTTAGTGAACTCAACCAGGACCTGCTTCGTGAGCTTTGGGTGTATTTAAGGAAAGAAACATGGAGGCCAGCGGGAGCCGAGAGGATCGGACCTCTGCGCTGAGAGTTTTGGCAAAGTGGATGTTTGGCAAGAGGGACGAGGAGGAGCTGGAGGAAGAGGAGGAGAAGAAGAAGAAGGAGGAGGAGGAGGAGAAGAAGAAGAAGGAGGAGGAGGAGGAGGAGAAGATGGAGGAGGAGGAGGAGAAGATGGAGGAGGAGGAGGAGGAGGAAGGGGACCGGGATTTCTGCGCCAACATACTGTCCTCCTTCATCCACAGCCTGGAGACCCAGCAGTGGGAGAGCCTCCGGGAGCGCATGAGAGCGCCGGTAAGAGCAGACTCACACGAAACCCGCCACTCACACGGCTTGCGTTGCATTTGCTGTTCAGACGTTCATGATGTGCCGTAAAAGGGTTTATAATATGGTAAATATAGTTTTTCTTAGCTTCAAACTGCCCATAACACTCACACCCCTTTTATTTAGCTAACGTTACTAGCGTCAGATCTCTCACAACAAGGGAGCGGACATCTTGGAAATGGTCGTTATGGTAACACACAATAACAATCCAATGTAATGTGATGTTGAACTACTGAACGTCTCGGCGGGTCATGTGACGGCTCACGTGATTGTGTGTTACCATAACAACCATTTCCAAGATGTCCGCTCCCTTGTTGTGAGAGTTAGCTCAATTTAAAAAGCTTGTTTTTCGTTGCTGAAGGTCCGATTCACCTGTTTAAGAACGATAATGCTCACATAACGTGTCCCTTATTATATTGAACCTGCTGTGAACACATTTATTGAACAAACTGATATAAAACAAATCAGATTAATATTTGTTGTGACAGCTACGTCACATCGGGAACATCATTATGACTCAATATCCAGCTCATATGTTTTATATTGTTCAATTCAAACCATATTAAAACAAATGTAAACAAAAAAATCTTGTTATATTCATTAATAATTTGTTTTAAAGTGTCCCATTAAAGCCCAATGTTACATGTAACGTTCCAGATCTTTGACCCACAGGAATGTGTTCTATGTGGTTTATTTCATCTGAAATGGGTCCAGGTTCTTATGGGTTAAGAAGTTTAAAAACCCACTTGGTTTTGGTCTAATTCAATTGTTTTAACGCTGTAGATAACTCACCTTTAATTTAATATGAAACGTTTTGTCCTCCAAGATTTCAACTTCGCAGCTCCCGTTAGAGGCATGAATCAGTTTGAATGATAATAATAATAATAATAATAATGAATAACTTCTGTTTAGCTGCATTTAAACGCGACCAGTGGATAATGAATTTAAAGCCCTGCTCTTCCCTCCCAGCTGACTCAGGCTCACCTGGTCCAGGTGTCAAGGAGGATCATCATGGTGGTGTCCGAGCTGGTCTGCCAGGTGCTGGTCCCGGCCCTGATGGTCCATCTGCAGGCCCAGTACTGTTCAGAGGCTCCAGCCGGCCAGGAGGAGGAGGAGAGGTAGGAAGATCCACCTCTCAGTCCTCAATACTGAACACACTGTTCACGAACAGATTATTGATGCCGATCAGATTAAATGTGCACGAGATGCAAAAGACAGATACTGGAAAAACAGTCAAATTCAAATGTTTATTAATAAACTCGGACAAATAATGAAATCTCTAGCAATATGTCAGTGAATTTAAGCACAAATGCAAATAAAGAACAATCAGGAGTCATCAGGTAGCACCAGGAAACATTTGAGCTAATGAGCCTGGTTTTCCATATTAAAAGAGAAAATATGTGTTGGTTTTAAGTGATTACTCAATAGAGAAAGAAAA
Source organism: Cyclopterus lumpus (assembly GCF_009769545.1). Classification (NCBI taxonomy): domain Eukaryota; kingdom Metazoa; phylum Chordata; class Actinopteri; order Perciformes; family Cyclopteridae; genus Cyclopterus; species Cyclopterus lumpus. The sequence goes on along the minus strand of NC_046971.1, from coordinate 2,148,741 downwards.
TCTAAATATGTTATATCTGAATATATATATTCATTATTTAATCATTGTTACAGCTCTTCAAAGTTAGAATGTTCTGTATTTGCTGTCTTGTGTGTAATATATAATTTTTTGTGGTAAAGTGTATGTATTTTGCACCATGAGGGCATTTTGTCATGTTTATCTACCATAAGGGCATCTAAGAGGGCACTTTGTCATGTTTATCTACCATAAGGGCATCTAAGAGGGCACTTTGTCATGTTTATCTACCATAGGGGCATCTAAGAGGGCACTTTGTCATGTTTATCTACCATAAGGGCATCTAAGAGGGCACTTTGTCATGTTTATCTACCATAAGGGCACCTAAGAGGCCACTTTGTCATGTTTATCTACCATAGAGGCATCTAAGAGGGCACTTTGTCATGTGTATCTACCATAGTGGCATCTAAGAGGGCACTTTGTCATGTTTATCTACCATAAGGGCATCTAAGAGGGCACTTTGTCATGTTTATCTACCATAAGGGCACCTAAGAGGCCACTTTGTCATGTTTATCTACCATAGAGGCATCTAAGAGGGCACTTTGTCATGTGTATCTACCATAGGGGCATCTAAGAGGGCACTTATAAGGGCATCTAAGAGGGCACTTTGTCATGTTTATCTACCATAAGGGCATCCAAGAGGGCACTTTGTCATGTTTATCTACCATAAGGGCATCTAAGAGGGCACTTTGCCATGTGTATCTACCATAAGGGCATCTAAGAGGGCACTTTGTCATGTTTATCTCCCATAAGGGCATCTAAGATGGCACTTTGTCATGTTTATCTTCCATAGAGGCATCTAAGAGGGCACTTTGTCATGTGTATCTACCATAGAGGCATCTAAGAGGGCACTTTGTCATGTTTATCTACCATAAGGGCATCTAAGAGGGCACTTTGCCATGTGTATCTACCATAAGGGCATCTAAGAGGGCACTTTGTCATGTTTATCTACCATAAGGGCATCTAAGAGGGCACTTTGCCATGTGTATCTACCATAAGGGCATCTAAGAGGGCACTTTGTCATGTTTATCTCCCATAAGGGCATCTAAGATGGCACTTTGTCATGTTTATCTCCCATAAGGGCATCTAAGAGGGCACTTTGTCATGTGTATCTACCATAGAGGCATCTAAGAGGGCACTTTGTCATGTTTATCTACCATAAGGGCATCTAAGAGGGCACTTTGTCATGTGTATCTACCATAAGGGCATCTAAGAGGGCACTTTGTCATGTGTATCTACCATAGAGGCATCTAAGAGGGCACTTTGTCATGTTTATCTACCATAAGGGCATCTAAGAGGGCACTTTGTCATGTGTATCTACCATAGAGGCATCTAAGAGGGCACTTTGTTATGTTTATCTACTATAAGGGCATCTAAGAGGGCACTTTGTCATGTTTATTTACCATAGAGGCATCTAAGAGGGCACTTTGTCATGTTTATCTACCATAAGGGCATCTAAGAGGGCACTTTGTCATGTTTATCTACCATAAGGGCATCTAAGAGGGCACTTTGTCATGTTTATCTACCATAAGGGCATCTAAGAGGGCACTTTGCCATGTGTATCTACCATAAGGGCATCTAAGAGGGCACTTTGTCATGTTTATCTCCCATAAGGGCATCTAAGATGGCACTTTGTCATGTTTATCTCCCATAAGGGCATCTAAGAGGGCACTTTGTCATGTGTATCTACCATAGAGGCATCTAAGAGGGCACTTTGTCATGTTTATCTACCATAAGGGCATCTAAGAGGGCACTTTGTCATGTGTATCTACCATAAGGGCATCTAAGAGGGCACTTTGTCATGTGTATCTACCATAGAGGCATCTAAGAGGGCACTTTGTCATGTTTATCTACCATAAGGGCATCTAAGAGGGCACTTTGTCATGTGTATCTACCATAGAGGCATCTAAGAGGGCACTTTGTTATGTTTATCTACTATAAGAGCATCTAAGAGGGCACTTTGTCATGTTTATCTACCATAGAGGCATCTAAGAGGGCACTTTGTCATGTTTATCTACCATAAGGGCATCTAAGAGGGCACTTTGTCATGTTTATCTACCATAAGGGCATCTAAGAGGGCACTTTGTCATGTTTATCTACCATAAGGGCATCTAAGAGGGCATTTTGTCATGTGTATCTACCATAGGGGCATCTAAGAGGGCACTTATAAGGGCATCTAAGAGGGCACTTTGTCATGTTTATCTACCATAGAGGCATCTAAGAGGGCACTTTGCCATGTGTATCTACCATAAGGGCATCTAAGAGGGCACTTTATCATGTTTATCTACCATAGAGGCATCTAAGAGGGCATTTAAACATGTTTATCTACCATAATGGCATCTAAGAGGCCACTTTGTCATGTTTATCTACCATAAGGGCATCTAAGAGGGCACTTTGTCATGTTTATCTACCATAGAGGCATCTAAGAGGGCACTTTGCCATGTTTATCTACCATAAGGGCATCTAAGAGGGCACTTTGTCATGTTTATCTACCATAAGGGCATCTAAGAGGGCACTTTGTCATGTTTATCTACCATAAGGGCATCTAAGAGGGCATTTTGTCATGTGTATCTACCATAGGGGCATCTAAGAGGGCACTTATAAGGGCATCTAAGAGGGCACTTTGTCATGTTTATCTACCATAGAGGCATCTAAGAGGGCACTTTGCCATGTGTATCTACCATAAGGGCATCTAAGAGGGCACTTTATCATGTTTATCTACCATAGAGGCATCTAAGAGGGCACTTTGTCATGTTTATCTACCATAATGGCATCTAAGAGGCCACTTTGTCATGTTTATCTACCATAGAGGCATCTAAGAGGGCACTTTGCCATGTTTATCTACCATAATGGCATCTAAGAGGCCACTTTGTCATGTTTATCTACCATAGGGGCATCTAAGAGGGCACTTATAAGGGCATCTAAGAGGGCACTTTGTCATGTTTATCTACCATAGAGGCATCTAAGAGGGCACTTTGCCATGTGTATCTACCATAAGGGCATCTAAGAGGGCACTTTGTCATGTTTATCTACCATAGGGGCATCTAAGAGGGCATTTAAACATGTTTATCTACCATAAGGGCATCTAAGAGGGCACTTTGTCATGTTTATCTACCATAAGGGCATCTAAGAGGGCACTTTGTCATGTGTATCTAAAAGGGCACTTTATCTAATATAGATAAGACATTTTAGATCTACATCTTGTACTTTACGGACGTCTCTTGGGGCGGCTCAGGTTACGTTCAAAGAACATACTAATTAAATTAGTTAATTGCAGCGCTGTCGCAAATGTGGCCAATGTGTGATTTTAACTATCGTTTTAAGAAATTGCCAAGCGTGATTAACCCAATCAATAACGCCTTGTTCCTTTGCAGATCCTCCCTTCCGACGGAGAAACCCGCCGAGGAAGACGTCACTGAGGAAGACGTAGCCGAGGAAGACGTCGCCGAGGAAGGCGTCGCTGATGAAGACGTCGCCGAGGAAGGCGTCGCCGAGGAAGGCGTCGCCGAGGAAGACGTCGCCGAGGAAGGCGTCGCAGAGGAAGGCGTCGCCGAGGAAGGCGTCGCCGAGGAAGGCGTCGCCGAGGCGTCTCCGTGGGATGACGTCGAACATTACTTGGACCCGGCCACGCAGAAGATGGTCTACGTCATCGCTCAGAGCCTGGACGACTCCTCTTGGGAGTCGACGGAAGCAGGAGAGAAGTCCGAATGTGCTGCTTGCAGGATCCTGAAAAGCTTGGCCTGCAAGATGAGATCCACAAGGAAAGAGGAGGCGCGAGAGGAAGAAGAGAACGGGTCCGACGTGGACAGCGTGGACAGCATGGACGGCTTCGGCGGCTGCAGCGGCGGGTGCTCGCTCCACGAGAAACTGGAGAAAGTGAGAGGGGTCTTCAAGAGAAGACACGGATCACCGGTCCGGGACACGGCGCCGACCTACCCGCTGACCGTGTCCTCCGAGCAGGTCGCCAGGGACCTGTCGTCCCACAGGTTTCGCGACGCCTGCCTTGGCGTCCTGAAGAAGTTCCTCATGAACTCGCTGGTCAAGTTTTCCATATATTTCTGCAAGAAGGTGGCCTACCTGCCTCAACCCTCCGCGGTGGCCTGCGAGATGCTCGACATCGTGGTGGCAACAGTGAAGAAGATGTGCCAGTCGCCGGCTAGGAAGGTGTCCTTCCCGTGGCAGAGGTCCGAAAACACCACCGTGTCGGAGGAACAGGTGACCTCCACGGCGTCCAGGCTCAAGGTGTACCTGCGGGAGACGCTGCGCTTCTTTTTGAAATCCTGCAAAGAGGCTTCGGACAGACTGTCGGAGGAGGAGAAGTCAAGCGGGTCTTTGTCCGACGAGAGCGGAGAGGACAGCGAGGGCGGCGCCGACAACAACATGGCGAGCGTGGTGCAGTCTCTCCTGGACCAGACCGAGCCCCTGCTGAGACAGGACCATGGCGGCGTGGACGGGGAGGCGGCGCTGTTGGGGCTGGAGGAGCTGATCCGCCAGGACAAGCTGTACGCCATCTCCGAGCTGCTGGCCGACAAGTTCCCAGGCATGTTCCACCGACGGGCTCGGGGCCCCTCCAGGCCGCTGGCCCCCGGCAGGAGGTCGTGGTCGGACTCGGAGCTCAGCCAGCCCGCGAGGAACCGCGTCGGTGTCGTGCCCACCGACCAGGTGCACGCGTTCATCGAGGAGGCCGTGAGGCGCCTGCTGACGTCGCTCATCTCCCCGCCGCCGTCCTGGGGGATGGGTCACACCATCCAGGTCCAGAGCACCACCGCCGGCCCGTCCACCGCCGGCTCGTCCACCTCCGACCGGGCGGCGTCGGGCGAGAAGTTCGAGGCCGTCATGGACCTCTACAGCAAGCTGATGGCCGACCAGGTGATGGGAAACCTCGGCGGGCGCCAGCAGGAAGTCACCGAGCGGGAGAGGAAGAAGACCGCCGTCCTCTTCTTCCAGGAGCTTCCAAACAACATCATGAGGAGTTGGATCAATCTGACCAACAAGCCCTTTTAACGTGTTTTACCTAAGTTCATTTTACTGTTTCATCATAAATAAAGACAAGATTGTTCAATGTCATCAGCATTGTACTATTTTTATTTATTTGGACCTCTAACAGACTAAAACATTATTGCCGTTCAAGCCGTTGGTAGAACTTGGTCTCTGTTGTCAGTTAAAGGCATTTGGAGTCAGTGAAATACATCAATGACAAGATCAACTTTATTAATGTGATTAAATAAACACAGGTTTAATAAAAAAAATCTTGGTCAAACTCAACTTATGAATAAACGACATCATCACAATCAAACCAGCGTTCCAATGTGATGGATTCAAGCCGGTCAGTGAGGTCACCTGCAAGGAGAACTTTAAAGTCGGACTTTAACAGCTCATTATTAATATAAAGTAGTATAGTACTACATTATATCAGATCAGTAAAAGTACAATGTTTCCCTCTGAGGTGTAGTAGACTATAAACTAACATACAATGGAAATACTACAATATATTACAGAACTACAAACATGTCAGCAAAAAACACTCAAAAGCTATGCTAATAAACAACTTCCTCAAAATAACACAGTTAGTCAGTAGGGGTGAAGTTTCTAAAGGAGTGATGCCTCTTCAAGCAGAGACGATCTTTGATTGGACAATGGAAGCAACATGAGAGCTGGAACCGAAAGAAACATTAAAAATATAAAATAAATATAAATGGGTCTTTTAGTTGTTTGATCTCATTATTCAATGTTTTATATATTATAACTAACTATATGTCATTATTAAAAGCTATATAACAATTAGAAAATGTATTACATTATTTATTATTAGAAATAACGTAAACAATAGAAATTATAGACATTTTCATAAAAAGGTGGAAGTTGATTGATTTTCTTTTAATTGTAAAGTTTAAAGTTATATAACTTGTACATGTGTGACGTTTTCTCTCTTTGTGTTTTAAATAAAAACAGCTGATGTGAACACTGAACCAGTGCTCCCAGTTAGTAGAGGCTGAGTGAGGGCGCCCTCTAGAGGAGCTCACCACACACTGCAGCCTGTGTGAGGGCGCCCTCTAGAGGAGCTCACCACACACTACAGCCTGTGTGAGGGCGCCCTCTAGAGGAGCTCACCACACACTGCAGCCTGTGTGAGGGCGCCCTCTAGAGGAGCTCACCACACACTGCAGCCTGTGTGAGGGCGCCCTCTAGAGGAGCTCACCACACACTGCAGCCTGTGTGAGGGCGCCCTCTAGAGGAGCTCACCACACACTGCAGCCTGTGTGAGGGCGCCCTCTAGAGGAGCTCACCACACACTGCAGCCTCTAGTTCATGTCTCCACATACATCGTTTCCATAATAAATGATTATAACATTATAACAATATATAAGCATTTATATGATCACACCTATCTAACAGGTGACTCTGCTCACTTTGTACATGCACTTTGTTTGAGGTTTCTGGTGCTTTGATGTTTTTACATCTAACATGAGCTTTAAACCCATAGAGGGACTTCGTGTAATCCTTCATCATCATCATCATCATCATCTAAAGCTCGTTCAGAGGGGAGGGGCCTCTCTGAAAGAGGAGGGGCCTCTCTGAAAGAGGAGGAGCCTCTCTGAAAGAGAAGGAGCCGCAGAGTCACTTCTCCTGAAACGAAAGTGAAGTTAGTCTGAGAGCAGCTGCAGTCAGAAACATTCACCTGATCAACAACAACAACAACAACAACAACAACAACAACAACAACAGAGTCTCTGAACCAACACTGGTGAGTCCTCCATGTGTGCTCAGGGAGTTAAAACCAGGATCCGGATCAAAGAAGGAGCAGCAGATAAACTGGTCCTGCTGACAGCGGACTCCCCTTTGACTTCCGGTTCGATGGGTCAACGTATCGATCGATTATTGGTGTTGTCCAATGTCCAGCCTCCATAACTGTGACGCACTTCGGTGACGTGCACGCGACCGTCAGACCTTTTTCTCTGAGCTAGTTGCTGCTGTGCGCGTGACCTCGTGTCCGTGCACCTCGACACTTCAAGCGAACCATATCGGGAGCGAGCGAAGACAGCGGAAAGATCCACGTGACGCAACATCCGGTTTTCAAAATAAGACGTCGACAAAGCGTATTACATTAATAATATTCACAATAAGTATGAAACATGTGACCTGCATCTAAAATACAACTAAATAGTGCGTGAAGCATCTTTATTCTTTGATTTGATGGTTAATGCAAAGATAAAACATTGAATAATAATGTAATAATAATAATAATATGTGTTCAGGGCATTTCTAACACAAATCAAACATCTTAACTGTACCAATTGAGATATTGGAATCTGAGGTTCGTTGGTCGAACCTCAGATTCATGACGAACAGTGCGGATTCCGTCCCGGTCGTGGAACAGTGGACCAGCTCTTTACCCTCGCAAGACTACTGGAGGGGTCCTGGGAGTTTGCCCAACCAGTCTACATGTGCTTTGTAGACCTGGAGAAGGCTTTCGACCGGGTCCCTCGGGGGCTATGGTGGGGGGTGCTGCGGGAGTACGGGGTGCCGGACTCGTTGTAACGGGCCATCCGGTCTCTGTACGCCTGCAGTAGGAGCTGTGTTCACATTCTCAACATCAAGTCAGATTCGTTCCCGGTGGGTGTTGGCCTCCGCCAGGGCTTTCCCTTTATCACCGGTCCTGTTTGTGACTTTCATGGACAGGATATTTAGGCGCAGCCGGGGGGTGGAGAAAGTCAGGTTTGGAGGTCTTGATCACGAGTGAGGGTAAGGTGGAGCGGGAGATGGACAGGCGGATCGGTGCGGCTGCAGCAGTAAAACAGGCGCTGCACCAGACCGTGTTGGTGAAGAGGAGCTGAGCCGGAAGGCAAAGCTCTCCATTTACTGGTCGGTCTACGTTCCAACCTTCACCTACTGTCACGAACTCGTGACCATCGTGACCGAAAGAACGAGCTTGCAGATACAAGCAGCCAAAATGTGTTTCCTCCGTAGGGTGGCCGGGCTCAGCCTTAGAAAGAGGGTAAGGAGCTCGGACATCAGGGGGGAGCTTCTGAACCACTACTCTTTCGCGTTGAAAGGAGTCAGCTGAGGTGGTTCGGGCATCTAATTCAGATGCCTCCTGGACGCCTCCCATTAGACCCTCATAATATTTCACTAATCATAGTTGGATTTCATGAAATAAATAATCAAACTAGAGATCATCTTGCAATGGGATCACACCAGGTCACAGACATCGGGTCTCGGGTGTAAATTGTGTCCTACTTCCTTTACTTCAGACGTCTTTGCTAAACCAAAACCATCTAAAAACTCTGCTTTCTGTTAACGTAACTTTATATTTTACTGACTGTTTTGATGGTTTTGATGCTATAGTGGAGACAACATCTGTCCACAGATGTATCATTTATATAATAAATAAATAATAATGCATTCTATTTGTAAGGCACTCTTCATCCAAGAATCTCAGAGTGCCATTTATATGTTGTAAGCACCTGGTAAAGTACTCAAATCCACTTTGGTTCCCTTAACAGTCGGTGTCTCCAGGACCACATTTCACCATGATGACACAACGTGAAAACAATACCTGCCACATGCTGTCGAGTCTACTAATGTTATATAATAACAGTTATGTTTTCCCACTCTTGTTGTCCTCAGACTGTAGACATGTCTGCTGCCAGCTGTCAGCTGACTGAGGATCAGTTTCTGTGCTCCATCTGTCTGGATGTGTTCACTGATCCAGTCGCCATATCATGTGGACACAACTTCTGTAAAGCCTGCATCACTCAACACTGGAACATCAATGTCCCCTATCAGTGTCCCAACTGTAAGAAGTCTTTCTACACCAGACCTGAGCTGCAGGTCAACACCTTCATCTCTGAGATGGTTGCTCAGTTCAGACAGTCAGCTCAACAGAAAGCCAGCAGCAGCAGCTCAGAGCAACAAGCTGCCAAACCAGGAGAAGTTCCCTGTGACGGCTGCACTGGAACCAAACTGAAGGCCCTGAAGTCCTGCCAGGTGTGTCTGGAGTCCTACTGTGAGACTCACCTGGAGCCTCATCTGACAAGACCAGGTCTGAAGAGACATCAGCTGATCGACCCCGTGGAGAACCTGGAAGGCAGGATGTGTACGAAGCACCACAAACTGCTGGAGCTGTTCTGTAAGACCGACCAGACGTGTGTCTGCATGCTCTGCACTGTTCTAGACCACAAGAACCATGATGTTGTTTCTCTGGAAGAAGAATATGAAGGAAAGAAGGCCGAGATGGAGAAGACTGAGGCTGAAACCCAGAAGATGATCCAGATGAGACAACTGAAGATTCAGGAGATCAAACACTCGGTGGAGCTCAGTGAGGAAGATGCAGACAGAGAGATAGCAGGTGGTGTTCAGGTCTTCACCGCTCTGAAGGAGTCTGTTGAGAGAAGCCAGGCCGAGCTCATCGACACGATCAAAGAGAAGCAGAGAAAGACAGAGAAACAGGCTGAAGGCTTCATCAAAGAGCTGGAACAGGAAATCTGTGAGCTGAAGAAGAGAAGCACTGAGGTGGAGCAGCTGTCACGCTCTGAAGACCACCTCCACCTCCTCCAGAGCCTCAGGACCCTGAAGGCTGCTCCACCCACCAAGAACTGGGCTGGAGTCAGAGTCAGTCCACCTTCATATGAGGGGACTGTGATGAGAGCTGTGAACCAGCTGGAGGAGACGCTCAGTAAACAGATGAAGAAGCTGTTTGAGGTCGAGCTGAAGAGGATCCAGCAGTCTGCAGTGGATCTGACACTTGATCCTGATTCAGCACATCCCAGACTCATCCTGTCTGATGATGGAAAACAAGTTAAAGATGGTGATGTAAAGAAGAATCTTCCAGACAATCCACAGAGATTTGATTCTTGTGTTATTGGCTTAGCAAAGCAGAGTTTCTCTTCAGGAAGATTTTACTACGAGGTTCAGGTTGAAGGAAAGACTGAGTGGACTTTAGGAGTGATGAGAGAGTCCATCAACAGGAAGGGAAGCATCACACCGACTCCTCAGAAAGGTGTCTGGATGATATGCTTGAATGAGAATGAGTACTCAGCTTGTGCTGACCCTTCAGTCCGTCTCTCTCTGAAGTCTCAGCCTCAGAAGGTGGGGGTGTTGGTGGATTATGAGGAGGGTCTGGTCTCCTTTTATGACGTTGATGCTGCAGCTCTTATCTACTCCTTTACTGGCTGCTGCTTCACTGAGAAACTCTTCCCATTCTTTAGTCCAGGTCTTAATGATGGTGGTACAAACTCTGCTCCTCTGATCATCTCTCCTGTCAATCACACTGAGTAGAACAACCACTGGATTTCCTCCAGAAAGATCTACTATCACTTAATGTAATAAATGTATATTTCTCATGATGTACTTATTAGACAAAGTTCACTTCTTCAGATTCTGATCAATGAGGGTTTTTCTCCGTAAATGATTTTCTTCAATGCTTCAAGACTTTGATTTATTATTGTGTTGATTTTCTTATAACAACTGAATAAGGCGACCTTTACTCATAAATAAGAAGCATTTGCACATTTCTTAAAGGGAATAATCCGCACCTTTTAATGTGGATGTCCAATCAGTGTCGATTGTAAATGTAGCCAATTGAAACAATGGATTACTCAGAGCTGCTATATTGACCGAGAGAGCTGCAATATCTGTTCCGGTAGCCAGGGGGCGCCGTGCTCCAGTATTGCAATATGAGTGCAGTGTATTTTATGAACGCAATAAGTGAACGGAAGTGACCTTATTTGGACAAGTGAGGCCGTGGTAGGGACGAGTGATTGTGGAGTGGAGTTTGCTCTTTGTGCACCAATAAAAGCTTAAAGGGCACGTTGGACAGAAGCTAGTGCAATGCATCCTGGTACATGTAGGCACTGCCGGCTTGGTTCCACGAGCAGGAACAAAATAAGCTTTCTCAGCAATTTATTGCTTCAATTAACGATATTTACCATGAACTTTGATTGGACATCCACATACAAAGAGACTTGTTTTCCCTTTAAAGATCTGGGTGTCGAATGCAAAACGTTTAATTCTCTGATCATTGTGTGTAAGAAGTGTTGCATACTGACACAAATTACTGAAGAGGAGATTATTAATAAGACAAAAGTAATGAGCTTTTCTCTCTTTCACTTTTTAAATAAAAAAAGCAAAATAAAGTCACAATGTGTCTGATTTTTTTTTCTAACAACCTGGTTCATAGTATTACTTTATTACCAACATAAACAACCTGGTTCAATTAATTAAGAATTATTAATGTGATTCTTGATTTTACAGGGAGCCAGTGCAGAGCAGCTAATACAGGAGTCATGTGATCTCTTTTCTTAGTTTTTGTGAGTACACGAGCTGCAGCATTCTGGATCAACTGGAGGGATTTAAGAGACTTATTAGAGCAGCCTGATAATAAGGAGTTGCAGTAATCTAGTCTGGAAGTAACAAACGCGTGAACCAGCTTTTCTGCATCTTTTTGAGACAAGATGTGCCTGATTTTTAAAATGTTACGTAGATGAAAAAATGCAATCCTTGAGATTTGCTTAACGTGGAGTTAAAGGACAAGTCTCGGTCAAAGATAACTAGAGATTCTTTACAGTGGTGTTGGATGCCAGGGCAATGCCATCTACAGAAACCACATCACCAGATAATTGATCTCTGAGGTGTTCAGGGCCAGTAAAATAACTTCAGTTTTGTCTGAGTTTAACATCAGGAAGTTGCAGGTCATCCATGTTTTTATGTCTTTAAGACATTCTTGAATTTTAGCGAGCTGGTTGATCTCCTCTGGTTTGATCCATAGATATAATTGAGTATCGTCTGCATAGCAATTAAAGTTTATGGAGTGTTTCCTCATAATATTGCCCAAAGGAAGCATATATAAGGTAAATAAAATGGGCCCAAGCACAGAACCTTGTGGAACTCCGTGATTAACGTTGGTGGTCATTGAGGCTTCATCGTTTACAAATACGACTATATACTATTTACAAATAGGATTCAAACCAACTTAGTGCGGTACCTGAAATGATATTTAAGAGTATTTTTGTCTTAAGTGTGTGGCAAACTCAACCGGTGTGAGGAGGACGCGTTTCCCCTCTCGACCTCCAGGGGGCGCCAGAGAGGCACATCTGCTCCTCATCTACACCGACGAGCTGCAGACGAAGAAGAGATCTAACCATGTCGGTGACGTCATGGAGACCGAAGCGCTGCTGAATGCGGGTCCTCCGTACGGGCACGTTATTGCCAGCGAGAAATGGAGGAACTCGTCCCTCATTCAAAGCTTAAAGGGTAATTATTACTAATGTTGTGTTTATTTTACATATGGAGACAACAAACAGGCCGTTCTGTAACTCGCCTGAACCCCCTGAGTGACGCGTCCTGTCTTCACTCGGCTCACACGACATTCATTAAACGACTTCTAGAGACTCCCGTTACTCACTTCCGGGTTCGTGACCCCGGGGAAGAGAGGGTTGCTATGGCAGCGGAAGGAGTCATTTGTATAATTAGATTAATTTTGCATTATGATATTTTAGCGATGTATTTTTTACTTTATATCTCGTTTATTATTTAGAGTGTGAATTTCCTCCTTTTTTTTCTTCTTTTTTTTCGTGCTTTTTTAGGCCAACCCCGGAAGTTAGCGTCACACTGCTTCCTTCCACGGGCAGCCAATGGGATTCTTCCATTTGGATTTCAGATTTTATTTCAGAAAATAACCTCTGTAAATTATATTTACATATTTAGTTCAGCAAGATAATCTTCACTAATTAACTTTCATGATGTTTAAAGTGTAAAGTAGGAACTCCACCACGGTCACATGACTTCATGTCTATAGAGGAACTCCATCACGGTCACATGACTTCATGTCTATAGAGGAACTCCATCACGGTCACATGACTTCATGTCTATAGAGGAACTCCATCACGGTCACATGACTTCATGTCTATAGAGGAACTCCATCACGGTCACATGACTTCATGTCTATAGAGGAACTCCACCACGGTCACATGACTTCATGTTAGTCTATAGAGGAACTCCATCACGGTCACATGACTTCATGTCTATACAGGAACTCCATCACGGTCACATGACTTCATGTCTATAGAGGGACTCCATCACGGTCACATGACTTCATGTCTATAGAGGAACTCCATCACGGTCACATGACTTCATGTCTATAGAGGAACTCCATCACGGTCACATGACTTCATGTCTATAGAGGAACTCCATCACGGTCACATGACTTCATGTCTATAGAGGAACTCCACCACGGTCACATGACTTCATGTCTATAGAGGAACTCCATCACGGTCACATGACTTCATGTCTATAGAGGAACTCCATCACGGTCACATGACTTCATGTCTATAGAGGAACTCCACCACGGTCACATGACTTCATGTTAGTCTATAGAGGAACTCCACCACGGTCACATGACTTCATGTTAGTCTATAGAGGAACTCCACCACGGTCACATGACTTCATGTCTATAGAGGAACTCCATCACGGTCACATGACTTCATGTCTATAGAGGAACTCCACCACGGTCACATGACTTCATGTCTATAGAGGAACTCCATCACGGTCACATGACTTCTTGTGGCCTCCAGCAGGTGATGCGCTAACAGAAAGGCTTCCTCCTCCTCCTGCAGGTGGCGCTGTGAGAGTCCTCTTTGAGAAGCAGCTCGGCGTGGCGGACTTCCACCTGCCCAACAAGAGCTGCGTCCTGTACGTGTCCGAGTGCGACGTCATCGCAGGAAACGGCTACAAGAGGAAACTGGTTCGCTACAGAAACGTGGGTTTACTTTTCATGTTATAATCTGACTTTTTATAACAATATAATATGACTATTTACTCTTTATGACATGTTATATGACTTTATTTACTTTTCATGTTATAATATGACTTTTTATAACATTATAATACGTCTTTATTTACTTTTCATCTCTCTTCTGACGTGTTATAACATGACTGTCTCTACCTTTTCCTAACGTGTTATAACATGACTTTCTACCTTTCCTGACGTGTTATAACATGACTGTCTCTACCTTTTCATAATGTGTTATAACATGACTTTCTACCTTTCCTAACGTGTTATAACATGACTCTTCTGACGTGTAATAACCCGTCCCGTGTGTGTCTACAGAGCAGCAGCAGCCTCCAGGAGCTGGTGCTGGTGGAGAACACCAGACTCAGCCAGCAGTACTTTGCTGCGGTGCAGAAGTTCGTGGTGTTGGACCTGGGCCTGACTCTGCTGCCGGTCGGCGGGCAGACCGAGGCCTCGCAGCTCATCACGCAGATCGTGAGTCCCGAAGACCACTTTGAATCAGTCGGTAATATTAAACTCACTTTTCGGCTCGTGCGGAACACTTCACGTTATCCGGGTTCCGCTCTGCCTTCTCCGATCGCCTCCAGGTTCACGGGGAGGGCAGAGAGAACCCCTTCAGGAGGAGGCCTTCGTCCCGGCCGCTGGACCCGCTGGTGCTGGCTCTGGCGCGGCGCGTCCCCGGGGTCGGCAGGGTCAAAGCCCCGGCCCTGCTGGAGCAGTTCTCCAGCGTCCGGCTGCTCTGCAACGCCGCTCCCGCCGAGCTGGAGCCCGTCGTGGGTCAGGCCGCGGCTCGGCAGATCCACGGCTTCTTCCACAAACCCACTGCTGCTGGAACCTGAAGGTTCAGGTCTGGGGTCTCTGGAGGTCTGGACCAAAGGACGCAGATCTAGATTCACTGGAGTCCGGAGCTGCTGACGAGGCCTGAAGGAGGAGTCCAGTTCACGGCGACGTCTGCTTGTAGTTTTGCACTCTGCACTTCTTTTCCTTTGTGGTTGTCTTCAGCTGCTGCCTCACACGTGTCTGTGGAACCGACTCGCACGCTTTAAACAACAAGAAAGAAACCAGCTGCGTTCTGTCTCCTCTCAACCAGCCTTCAGTATTTATACCGCTTTGCTTTTTACTAAAAATGTACATTTAGTTTTTTACTAAAAATTACATTTCTATGACGTTGTTTGATTTATATAATAAAACAGGTGGTAACAAGTTTTGATTTTTTATAACTGCATTTTGACCAAATATTAAGTATTTAGTCTGTAGAACAGTGTACTTGGATTCTGTTGTTGTTGTTGTTGTTGTTGAGGAAAAGTCTCTAATGAATGCAATTTGAATAGAATATAATAAAAACTTTGAAAAATATATCAAAGATATTTAAAATGTCTTGTTTTTAAATAAAAGAACTGCAGATGAAATACATCCGTCTGAACATTACAATATACGTACCAAAAGGACTGTGTATTTGTTACAGGAAGGAATATGACTTTAGTTTATGAATATAACTATTTTTTAAATACTATAATAATGATGATTGTTAGTGGATTACATGTTCTATGAATGTGACTCTGTAGAGAAGCCTAACTAAAGCTGTCAACATAAATGTAGAGGAGTCAAAAGTAGGCAACATATTATTAAATCAAAGTCACTCCCGTCGTTCGACGCTAGGCGTCGCTGTGGGTATCTTTGACCCTTTTGTCGCCAAATCTCGCACAAAAGCGCGAGGTTTACAAATCCCGTTCCTCTTTCAAACCGGCCTCCAAGATGGTAGGTGCTACCTCGAATCCCTGCGCACTGAAAAGCAGCTGAATCTACGCCCATCCGTGTTCACCCGTCCACCGACCTGTCACCCGGTGTCGGTTTACGGTGCAGCCCGCTCCCCCGGTGCTTTACCGGCTGCTATTCCGCGTGATTTCATATCATTTTGGGGTCTTGGCTCACGTCGGCCCTCCGCTACACGTCCTCTCTGCTGGCCTCCTTTAATCAATGTGACGGCGGCGTGGAAAGCAAACGTTCCCGTTAACAACACGCTAAACGTTCATTGTGTTGGACGTTATGGAAGTTAACGGTCTGCCGGTAAATAACGTACAAAGCTATTTAAGTAACGTACAAAGCTATTCAGCCGATCAAGCTAGCTAGCTCCTTCTGGCTGTGATGCATTATTGACCCGCTGTATTTATTCTAATAAATACCAAATCTGTATCATAACAGCCCACCAAGACGAGGAAGCTCCGAGGACACGTCAGCCACGCACGTGGTCGCGTTGGTAAGTGTTAAACCCTGAGTTTGAGTGTGTGTGTGTGAGACACATGGTTCACTTCTAACTGGTCCAATTCTCAACAGGCAAACACAGAAAGCATCCTGGAGGTCGTGGTGCTGCATGACGTCATGGCGATCTGCACGTGCACGTTTGAATTTACGAACTCATGAAGGTTAGTTTCGGTTCGATTGTATTTGTCTGGTGATGTAGAGACTAGAGTGCACGTGCTGTGCTGTAGAGACTAGAGTGCACGTGTAGCGCTGTAGAGACTAGAGTGCACGTGTAGTGCTGTAGAGACTAGAGTGCACGTGCTGTGCTGTAGAGACTAGTGTGCACGTGTAGTGCTGTAGAGACTAGAGTGCACGTGTAGTGCTGTAGAGACTAGAGTGCACGTGTAGTGCTGTAGAGACTAGTGTGCACGTGTAGTGCTGTAGAGACTAGAGTGCACGTGTAGCGCTGTAGAGACTAGAGTGCACGTGTAGCGCTGTAGAGACTAGAGTGCACGTGTAGCGCTGTAGAGACTAGAGTGCACGTGTAGTGCTGTAGAGACTAGAGTGCACGTGTAGTGCTGTAGAGACTAGAGTGCACGTGTAGTGCTGTAGAGACTAGAGTGCACGTGTAGTGCTGTAGAGACTAGTGTGCACGTGTAGTGATGTAGAGACTAGAGTGCACGTGTAGTGCTGTAGAGACTAGAGTGCACATGCTGTGCTGTAGAGACTAGAGTCTCACCTCGACATCACTCATTGTCTTGGTGTGCTAGAGTCCTCTCAGAGTGAAGACTGCTCCTATTCACCGACTGGTTCTTTGTGGGCCAGTCAGCCACATGGTCAGTTACAACCTGTTCATCACTGATGATGATGATGATGTCATGTCCTAACCGGTCCAAAGCTTTCAACACGGCTCAAGATGTTTCAGCTCGTGTCCGAGTGTTTATTTCCCTCTCTGGAAAGACGGCAGTTGACCTTTTGTCGTCTTGTCCGTCCTCCCCGTGTCTCCTTAGCCATCCTGGGTCCTTCGTAAAGTGGGGAGGAGACATCACCATCTGAAGAGGAACATCACCGTCAACCTGGACAAGCTGTGGATGGACCGGGCTCGACTACGGCAAGAAGCCCGGCGGACCCGCACCCATCATGGATGCTGAGCGCTGTAAGTATTGACCAATGACGTCGTCCTGAAACGAGAGGCGGGGCCAGTTGTGGTCAGTCAGCTCTACAGGCTCACGGTGGTCTGTACGAGTTAAACGTTTAGCTCTTGTGCTGTAGAGACTGGATTCTCACCTCGACATCACTCATTGTCTTGGAGAGCTAGAGTCCTCTTAGAGTGAAGACTGCTCCAATTCACCGACTGGTTCCTTGTAGGCCAGCCGGCCGCTTGGTCAGTTACAACCTGTTCATCACTGATGATGATGATGTCATGGAACATGTTGATTGTTCAATGCACACTTTGAAGTCTCATGGTTGGCACATGTGATTATCACACTAATAATGTTTTTTTTAAATATCTTTTGTAGGGCTCCAGCTAAGGCGAGAGCAGCCTGTGGTCATCAAGGTGGAGGAGGAGCCTGTGGTCAAGGAGGAGGAGCCTGTGTGTCATAATGTTATAGAAAGGGTTCATAGAAAGCCCTCGATGTCATAAGGACAGAACTAAACCCTCACGGAGTTCTCTGGACCTCAAGGTCCGTAAGAGTGGAGCCGGGATTGAAACCCGCCGTTCTATAACATCACTGAACTCTGTACGACGTCGGCTTCGTGGTAGAAGGCATGAACGTTGTTTTTAAAAAGCAAAAAATTTAATCTGGAAAACACAATTGCTGTCAGAAAACAGTCGTAATATATATTTAATATAAATGCACCAACGCGACTAGACTTGCAGTTGTTTCTGCTTCTGTTTTCTTGTTTCCTCGTTCCCTATTTTGACATTTTGTTTGTTCAAATATGTTTAAATAAATGTGTACAATTAAATGTTTAGCTTCTGTGTTTCTTTATGATCTGTTGGCTTAAGTTTACTGTGACACCAAGATGTCCTCGTATTGAGAGAATTAGACCTGAGAAAAATTATGGAAACAGGAAAGTAAAAAATATAAATGCAAAGTAATATGTCAAAGTGAAAAAATATACATTGTTAAAAATAATAAAGATACAAAATATAATGCATCCTGAAAAATAACTTATGACGTGAAAAATAGAAAGTATATAATATGTAAATGTCATGAAAAGTTAAATCAGTAAAACATGTCATGAGTTTAAAAACTTGGGTAAGTCGACATCAGAACTTTTGGGTGTTCAGGACGCTCTGCCTGTTGTTGGCTGTATTGAGTTAAAAGGGGCTTAGCACAGTTCCCTGTGGTGCTCCAAAAGGGGCTTAGCACAGTTCCCTGTGGTGCTCCGAAAGGGGCTTAGCACAGTTCCCTGTGGTGCTCCAGTTTTAGTTAAAATAGTGTCTGAATGTTTTTTTTATCAAGTCTGACACATTGTGGTCTAGACAAAAGGTAATTGAGACTCAAGCACTAGATGTGTTGTGCTGTTTAAAGTTAAAGGTGTTTTAGCTAAAAGGTTTGATTGAAAAAAAACATCTTAACAGCTGACCGTTGTTTCAAGATGACATACTGTGGAGCATGAAAGAAGTGCATCGTCTACCCTACACCCTTCCTGTATGCAACTGCAATATGTCATCTAACGTAATATAATTATAAAGTAAATGTCATTAAAAATATAAAAATGTAATGTCAAGAAAAGTCAAAAGTAAAAAAAAAAAAGTATTTAAAAGTTGTCATGTAAAGTAAAGAAAATTAATATTAGTCATGAAAAGTAAAAAATATAATACTATGTCCTGAAAAATATAGGGTTTAAAGTTTAAACAAAAGTAATTGTCATCAAGTAAAAAATATGTAATGAGAAGTATTTAAAAGTTAAATTATTGTCATGAAATATTGTCAATATTGTCATGGAAAATAAAAAATAAACAATATATAATGAAAAGTTTAACAAAAATTATATTATAGTATGTCATGACCAACAGTTTACAAGTTAAAAAGAAAGTAATATAACATATGAAAAGTAATAAAAGTTATATTATAAGAATGTCATGAAAGTAAAAAAAGTTATATTATGTCATGAAAAGTAAAGAAAGTTATGTCATGAAAAGGAAATAAACGATAAAATATAATACCTCCTAAAAAATTAAAAAAGGGTTATATTATGTCATGAAAAGTTACAAAAAGTCAAATTTTAATGTCATGAAAAGTACAACAAAGTATTATTATAATATGAAAAGTAAAAAAGTAACATCATGAAAAGTAAAAGAAAGTCATGTCATGAAAAAGTAAAAAGTCATAAATGTATAAACTCTAAAAAGTCTAAAATAGAATAAAAAGTAATATTGTACTATGTTGTAAGTAGTAGTATGTAGAAGTAAAAAACAGATTATAATATATTATGAAAAGTACAAAAAGTGATATTGTGTCATGAAAAGTGTCTGAAATCAGGTCTGTGTTTAACACAAGCGAACGTGTAGTTGTCCGATCTTGAAAACAGGTCAGTGAACGCCTCTCCGTTGGATCTTAAAGAGTCTTTTTACATTATTTAAACGTTATTATTTGTAGACTGAAATCACAACTGTTAGTACGTGAAGTCCTGATTCACACCTTGTTAATTTGTTATTATTGACATTAATAGAGTAAAATACATTTGATGAATAAATGACGTCGGCACCGTCTCCGTAGCCCCTCCCCCTTTTGGCTCGGAGGCCCGTCCACCGAGCTGCTTCCGGTCAGAAAGCTCAGAAACAGGTAACGTTACGTTTCTTCTTCCGTTAACCGGAAATCAAACATCGCGTTAATTGAACGGCCGCCATCTTCGGCTTTCGAAAGCGCTAGCTTAGCTTATCCCCGTGAAAACAGGCGCAACGACGCCGGTGAGCTGACGTAAAGTGACGTAAGTTGACGTCAGCTCACGTGAGGTGACGTGACCTGGCATGCGCGGGAAGGTTGGGTTTAGTCTCGGGTGCAAAAAAAGTAACCGTCCGCTCGCTAACGTTAACTCTCTTAACGTTTAGCTTTCCGTTAATTTGAGTCGGTCGGCTCCCCGGTTGTGTTTCCTCTCACCGTGGATTGAGGAGGCCACGCGCACGCCATGCTGAACATATCCATTTTGAGGGTAAGTGATTATTGATTAACGGTTGATTGGTGCGCGTGCTGCCGGTGAACGTGAACCACGTGGGTTTTATTTTAATGTCTCTCAATGTCTATAACTGTGGTTATAACAAAGGCAGTTAGCTTAGTTACTTTATTTTACTTTTTTATTTATTTAGCTACTTAAAAAATAGCACAATATAACAAAAGTGGAATAGAGGAATAAGAAAAAAATCACTATATATATATATATATATATATATATATATATATATATATATATATATATATTAAAAATAAATAAAAATGCACACAAATGTATGTAGGATAAGAAAAATGCACAATATATAGAAAAGAGGAATAAAAAAAATTGACTATATATACAAGAAATAGGATGGAATAATAAGAAAAGTGCAATATATATATATATACACACAAAAAGAGGAATTAAAAAAAAATTCTATATATATATATATATACATACAAGAAATAGGATGGAAAAATGCTATATATATTAAATAATAGAAAAGGAATACAACAAATAGAATAGAAAAATAAGAGAAAGGCACAATATATACAAACTAGAATAAGAAAAATGCACAACATATATAAATAATATTAAATTAAATCAACTAACAAAGCAAACAATGTGTAACAGTGTTATAGACTCAGCTTCCACTGTGATGAGGCAAAACAACCAAACAGGAAAGTGCTTTAAAAAAAGATTCTTTTATTAAGATAATCTAATGCCAATGTTTTTTAGTCTGAACAGTATTCGATGAGGAATTTCATTTAAATAACGTGTATTTTCACCAGTTCTGGAGTCTCCTTATTGTAACGTTATCTTACTCTGCAGGTTGAGAGCCCGTCCGGCCTCTGGGGTCGGGTTGTTCAGGGTCCCGGCGGCGACGTCGAGACCACAGACCGGTACGACAGACTGCTGGCTCAGATGAACCTCTTCTACCACGACCTCACACGGGACATGCGCGAGCTGAAGCCCACAGCGTTGGCGGTGGGACAGGTAACGCCGTCTCCCTTAGCTTTTAACCCGCCTGATCCAGGTGCGGGGAACCCGGATCTCGCGCCTGATCCAGGTGTTACTGCGTGTCTCTCCACCCCCCTCAGGTGTGTGTGGTGTACTGGTCGGTGATGAAGTCGTGGTGTCGGGCCGTGGTGGAGTCGATCATCGCGGACTCGGTGTCCTGTCAGGCTCGCTGCCTCCTGGTGGACCAAGGAGAGCGACTCATCGTCCCCTCAGACAAGTAAGACCAGAACTGTGTCGGTATTTAGCCTAGCTTAGCACATTCAGCAATTAGCACGAAACAAAGCTTTAAAACCTGACAAATCAATTAAAGAACTCTTGTAGATTGAGACCAAAACAACTCTCCAGAGAGGGCAACTATTACTGTATGAAGACATTTAATTGGTCTACAGCAGTATTTATTAAAAACGTGCATGAAATAAAGACATTTTACGTGTGTGTGACATTTTGATCTTTTAACTGTTGCGTTTTGTCGTCTCGGTCCCCACAAGGATCCGAATCGCCGTGCCGAGCTTCCTCCAGCTGCCCTTCTGGGTGAGGCGGTTCCACCTGGTGGGAATCGAACCGACGACCCTTCGGGTGTCCGTCCACGAGGAGAAGGCCAGGCTCATGTGAGACGAGCCGGCCGATCGGACTTTTGAAGTTGCAGTAGAATATAAATACACCGTCGATAGAAAGCTAGTTTGTTCTTGTCCTCCGCAGCCCGTCCACTCAGTGGGACAGCTCCGCCACCCTCTACCTGCACAACCTGCTGCAAGGTGAGCGACGCGGCCGACGGCCAGATGTTTAAAAACCCGCTCGCCATCTTTAAGGAGTCTCTTTTTGAAAATTTTGCTTCCTTCCGCCAGCGTCGACTCGGACTGAGGCCGTGCTGCTCGAATCCCTGTCGGACTCCACCGCCATTGAGCTCTACCTGACCGTGGGGAACGTCAAGGTGAACTCTGACCCCACGGTCCAAGTCACGCCAGTTCAAACATTTAGGTTAACACAGCTTCATACAGACGTAAACATTCCTTAAGATCACACATGAGATGTGCTACTTTCAGTGTTTTAGACGGACCTCACAAACGAGCATCTTCATCCTCGTGATGTTGACAACATCCAGATTTTCATCTGCTCTTCTCTTGACTAGTTTTATTTTGAACAGTTATTGTATTTTGTTTCCACGCACATTTCCATGTGCGAGGGAGAAAAGAATCACCAGGACTTTGCTGACTTTTTTTCTTCCAGATCTGTGTGAAAGACGATCTGGTGGCCAAGAGGTTTGCCTATTACAGCGGCGGGCTGGACGAGGCGGACCGATCCCCCGTCATGTTGTCCTCCAGCATCTTGACCCAGAGCGTTGGCTCGACCTCGATCAAGACGACGGCACAAACGACCCAAACTCCTCCCGGTAAAAGACGCGCAGATGTGACTTCCTGTGGTTTTTTCTCAATATTGTAAACTGGGAGTCTCTGGTCACAAACGCCCAACAGGCATTCTCTCTACTGACCACCAGGGGGCGACTCCTCTGGTTGTATAGAAGTCTATGCTTCATGTGTTAAAGCTGCATTATCTCTATTGACCACCAGGGGGCGACTCCTCTGGTTGTATAGAAGTCTATGCTTCATGTGTTAAAGCTGCATTCTCTCTACTGACCACCAGGGGGCGACTCCTCTGGTTGTATAGAAGTCTATGCTTCATGTGTTAAAGCTGCATTATCTCTATTGACCACCAGGGGGCGACTCCTCTGGTTGTATAGAAGTCTATGCTTCATGTGTTAAAGCTGCATTCTCTCTACTGACCACCAGGGGGCGACTCCTCTGGTTGTATAGAAGTCAATGCTTCATGTGTTAAAGCTGCATTCTCTCTACTGACCACCAGGGGGCGACTCCTCTGGTTGTATAGAAGTCAATGCTTCATGTGTTAAAGCTGCATTCTCTCTACTGACCACCAGGGGGCGACTCCTCTGGTTGTATAGAAGTCTATGCTTCATGTGTTAAAGCTGCATTCTCTCTACTGACCACCAGGGGGCGACTCCTCTGGTTGTATAGAAGTCTATGCTTCATGTGTTAAAGCTGCATTCTCTCTACTGACCACCAGGGGGCGACTCCTCTGGTTGTATAGAAGTCTATGCTTCATGTGTTAAAGCTGCATTCTCTCTCCTGACCACCAGGGGGCGACTCCTCTGGTTGTATAGAAATCTATGCTTCATGTGGTAAAGCTGCATTATCTCTCCTGACCACCAGGGGGCGACTCCTCTGGTTGTATAGAAGTCTATATAAATGACTCTACTTCTCTTGATGTATTCCCTCAGTAAACATTGTAAACATTAGTTTTTGGTCTCAATCTCTAGTTTCAAGTCTTCTTCAATACAGAATGATGTTCATTTAGTAAATTATGGTCATTTAGAGTCAAACAGACCATAAAGCAGGGGATGCTTTAGGGCGGGGCTACAAGGTGATTGACAGCAGCAGCTTAGGCCCGTTATATCTGTCTGTCACATGTAATGATGTCTGGACTTTTTTTCCCAGCTGTTTCTTTGAGCTTTGGTTCTGCGGATGGAGCCGGTGATTGTCCCTCCTCACCTCAGGTCAGCAGCTCCGCTCACTGCGTCGCGGTCAGTTCTCCGGTAAAAACCCCCACACCCTCACCTCTGACCTCTGTGCAACATGAGCCGGAGGCCTCCGAGGGAGGCAGCGGGTCAAAGGTCACGAACCAGCAGAACGGTTCCGAGAGGTGAGCGCACACGGGTTTGTTTACACAGCATTCAGAGACTCATTTATACACATTTATTAATAAAAACTATATTATAGGACTCTTTTTTTTTTTTTTTACTGAAAAAGTGGATTTGTTGACAGTATTTTTTTGGATTTACAGAGCGATGCTTTGTAAACCCGACGTGTTTCCTCCTCCCTCACCCCCTCTGACCAAAAACCTCAGTCTGTTCAGGTGAGAATCGACCTCCATCGCATACGAGCGCGTCTCACGTGATTGGCCGAGACCGACGCGTCTTATTTTGTATAACCGGCCCGGTCGATACCGACGGAGCACTCTTCGTTCCCGAACAGGTTCCTGAATCCCGGCGGCGGCGGCCACGAGCAGGCGGCGCCCGCCGTGAGTTCTCAGACTTCTCGGGGGGTGTTTTCATCACATTATCTTTTGTCCGTTGCATATCGACGGGACTCTAGAGGCCGCTGGCGGTGTTGTTGTTTAAATCTTTTCTTCTCGTGCGCTTGTTTCTGAACATTGAATCTAGATCCAGACGCTTGTTTTTGTGTCCCAGGCGTGTCGGCGTGAAGAGCTCCTGGACAGTCGACCCGGAGAGACGACTGCAGCCTCCGGCAGCAGCGCAGCACAGGAAGTGTACGAAGCATTAGATCTACGGCGGCGTGGGAATGAAGCGCTCCCCGCGCCGCTCGGGCATTTCAGAGCATCGGCGGCGTAATAACTTAATAATAATAATAATAATAATAATTAATACAATTTGAAAGACGCTTCATTAGTTTTTCACAGATGACCGATGAGCTGAAAATAAGAGGACGAGTATGGACTGAACACGACAGAAAATACAAAAAAAAAGAATTAAAAGCTATAATATATATATATATATATATATATATATATATATATATATATATACAGTAATAGTAAAATTACTGAATACTAAATAATCTAATTATTATGATGTTAATACCTGTGTTAGGTTGATGCCTAAAGAACCAGGACGTGCCTGCAGCCTATTTCATGACCGATGTCGCTGTTTATTAGCGGGTTGGATCGTCGCGGCGCTCATGGAGCATCGGATAAATCACGAGGAAGAAAAACACGAGAGATCCGTTTTTAAAATACGAAAACGTCGCTTAAAAACAAACCAACCAACGAGTCATTGAGACCCGTGCTCTACTCGATGTCCCCGGACCACAGATTGATCCCCTCTGAACGACGGCGAGCCGACGCTTCGGTAACGTGAAGGTCGGCGGCTGCTAACCGCGTTCTCTGGCTTGGGGTTTGTCAACAGGGCGAGTGGAGATGGAGGAGCTGCTGAGAGCCGTCTGGCAGAGGAAGAAACCAGGTACATGAAGCTCACACCTGTGTCAGCCGTAAAGGCACCCTGTGTGTGTGTGTGTGTGTGTGTGTGTGTGTGTGTGTGTGTGTGTGCGTGTGTGTGTGTGTCTGAGCCGATCTTCTTCTTCCGCAGTCCGAGTCCGTCGGTGGATTCGGGACCTGCAGAGAAGACGTGGAGGACCGAAGAGGACTGGGCCTGTTCACGGTGAGCCGAGGGAATCCGACTTATCGGATACGAGTAATACGGGTTGAATGTGAATCGAGACAAACTGGGAAACGTGTCTTAGTTTTTCTCTCTTTTGAGGGTAAAAACACGTGAAATATTTCAGTTCCCCTTTTCTGACTTTCCGATGCAGCCTTTTAGAGTGGCTGAACCCGGGGAGCCTGAACCCCGATCCGGACGCTGCAGACGACCCGGTAGGTTTCCAGGATTATGATGATGATGATAATGCACCAAACGGATGTAAACGTGTGTGTGTGTGTGTGTGTGTGTGTGTGTGTTGGACTGATCAGTGACGGTCATCCCTGAAACCTCCTGTACTTACAGACAGGAAGTACTTCATTTAGGGAAAGGGGGCTTCAGGTGGTGTTTCTTTCAGCCGAGGCGACTTTTCTCCAAAACTGTTGGAAATTATAAACTTAAGATGTTTATGAGGCGCATTTGAAAAGAAAGGTGAAAAAAAACCTCAACTCCAGTGCGTCCGTGGGATCAGCTGCAGCCTCACGTGACGCCAGAATGCTTTTAAAATAATAATGTGCTGTCTCCTCCTGACCGTCCTCAGGCTGCCCCCAGTGACCCCACTAAGAGTGGGATACTGGTGCACTCTGCCCTCCCAGTGGAGCCCTGCACCAGCCTGGACGACGCCCCCATCACGGACGCCCTCCGCTGGGTAAACCGGAAAACCTTCCTGTTTTCCTACCAGGGAGTTTAAAACCAGTACATCAAATGTTTTAAGTGTTCACGGCTTCTCTTCCTCGGCCTGAAACGACATGAAAACGAGGGGTTGATGGAAGTCCGCTGACGGTGTTTCCGCGGCGTTTCGTGCCCCCAGGTGCTGAGGAAGAAGCTTTACGCTCCGTCTGCAGCGGACCGCTACAGCTGGCCGTCCGTGGCCCGCGGGTGCAACACCGTCATCGTGTCCCCCGACGCCGACCGGCCCCTCGGCTACTTCGCCCCGCTCATCAGCCACATCCTGCTCAACTCCATCTTCGCCTCCCTCACCTCCAGCGCGGCGGGGGTGAGAGCGTCGGCGTCAACGCGTTTTGTTGTTGTCGTCGTTGTTGTTGACCCGTCGTTTAAAAAAATCTGTGTTCTGCCGCGCAGCCCGTGGCGGTGCTGCTGTGCCCCGGCTGGGAGAAGGTCCAGGCGGTGTACGACCTGCTGGAGGAGACGAGCGTCGCCGCGGTCCTTCACCCGGTCATCGTGCTGATCGGCGTCGGCAAAGGCGAGGCCGAGGCCGTCAGGATCCCCAAGAACTGTGAGCGGGGCGGCGGGCGCACCGTCTCGGTCCGCGGTTGTGAATCCCCATGATGCATTGCTTTGCTTTTCTCTGTTGTTCGGAGCAGGCCTGCTGTTGGTGACCACTCCCTTCAGTCTGGTCCGTCTGCTGGCGTGCCACTGCTTCCTGTTCCTGCGTATCTACCACCTCGTGCTGGACGAGGCCGACCAGCTCTTCACGCTCGCTCCGGATCAGGTGACCGTCTTTAATCACAGAATACTCAATCAAGTTATTTCATGATTTATATTTCATTTATTTATGAAACTTTCTTTTAAAACGATGGAACGTTCTACCCGTTAGATGGCCACCATTTTGCAGCATTTCCAGAAGGTGACCTCCAGCGAGGAGATGGCTTCCTGTCCTCAGCAGCTGGTCGCCGTGGCGAAAAGATGGACCGGTCACATGGAGGGCCTGGTAGCCAATCACATGCCGTGCCCTTGCGTCGTCGTGGCCGTCCCCGAGGAAGCTGCTCTCTACGGTAACGTCCAGCAGGTCAGTCTCACCGCGAGTCGCCGACGGCGTCGCGTCAGCCGCGCTTTTCCGGGTTCCCGTTTTTCCAAGGAGCCGTTTTGTCTCCCCTGCAGATCATCCTCATGACTCTAGAGAGCAGCAAGGCCGCGGTGATGCTGAGCGCGTTGGACTTCAACCCCGACGTCGGCCTGAAGACTCTGATCGTAGCCAACTCTGCTGCGGAGGTTGAAGACGTGTTCAAGGTGACTGAAGGAGAAGGTTTCAGTAGCAACATGGAATGGATATCAGAGGGAGTCATGGCCTCGCACCCGGTGGAGGGAACCAGTCCTCCTCATTTTAACCCGCGTCCTTTCCGACCTTCAGGTCGTGAGCAACAAATCGGCGTTCTGCCTCAAGACCCACGAGGGGTTAACGCACCAGTTTGACTTCGTCGTCCAGCAGTGGAGGAAAGGCATCGGCCCCGGCACGCACATTATTCTGGGTAAACGTAGCCGTTTGATCACGAGTCGATTCTATTGGTCGACCTTTCACTTCCTGTCGCTGGGTTTTTACAAATGTTCAACCAATGAGAGAGGGCGTGTGACCACGTCTCGTAACTGCTCCCCATTTGAACTTGATTTTGGTCAAATGTGAATAATATAGATCTAATATGAACATTCATTTGTGCTGTGTTTGACCTTTGACCCCCAGTGACCACCAGCCAGTGCCTGATGTGCCTGGGAGTCCGAGATGCGACCTGCGTCGTCCACTACGGCTTCCCCCCGACCCCCAAACAGTTCGGCGTGCGGCTCTCCTGCATGGCCGAGAGCTTCAGAAACCTCTCAGCGCGAGTGAGAGCCGCCGAGTCGTCTTCCATCCCTCCAAAGAAATGATCGACCGCCTCGAAACCAAAACTCACGTTCTGTGTTCTCGCCCCCAAGGTTCCCCCCGAGGACCCGACGGGGAGCCTCCCTCGTCTCACCAGGTCGGTGCTGCTGATCTCCGAGAGGAACGCCTGTCACGTGGTCGGGGTTCTGCGTTACCTGGGGAGAACCAACGCCCCGCTGCCCCCCGAGCTGCTGTCCTTCGCCCGGGGGGTCCATGCGGCTCGGGAGGACCAGAAGACCGACAGGCCTCTCTGCAGCTACCTCAAGAGCTTTGGAGTCTGCAGGTCTGTAAATATGACCGATCCCTCAGTCTTCAGGTCTTCACTCTAAACTAAACTACCCAGAGAGTAGAGTGAAGTGGAAGCTTGCGATGACGAGCCACGACGTGTGATTCTGTGTGTTGTTCCTCAGCAGAGACGGCGCCGTGTGTCCCGACCGACACCGATTCCTCCCCCAGCTGGACCGCTCGGTGCTCCCCGCCTCCGGAGTCATAGAAGTATTTAACGTCTTTTTGTTCACGTCTGAATCGAGTGGCGTACGGTTCGACCTGCTCCGGATGTACTGAACGCTGCGCCCCCGACGCTCGCAGGTCGTGCCCCTCCACGTCAAGACGGCGTCGGTGTTCTGGGGCCGCCTCGTCCAGAAGGAGGAGGAGGAGGAGGGAGGAGGAGGCTTCCGGCGCATGGCGTCCGAGATGGAGGCTCACTACGCCAACGGGAAACCCGGAGCCGGGGAGGTGCTGCAGGGAGGCTTCTACGCCGTGCAAGAGGACGAGGTCTTCCACAGGTCTGACGGGACCTCTATCGGAGGCTTGAAACACGGGAAGCCTGTCGTTAGTTAGTTAGTTAGCTGGTTAGTTAGCAGCTGGTTCAAAATGTTTTTATATTTTAATTTATTTTCAAAAGCTGGACAGCGGAACTTTTGTCTTTTTTCCACATCAGCCGCCATAATCCCATCTGCTGCTTCGTCCATTTATTTCATTGAACCTTTTAAAGTCTTTTAATTAACCTTTATCTTGTCTTTATTTAACCCTTATATAGCCTTTTTATTTAACCTTTTTTTTAACCTTTATTCAGTCTTTTATTTAACCTTTTTTTGTCATTTATTCTTTCATTTAACCTTTATTTAGCCTTTTATAATTAACCTTTTATTTTGTTTTTATTTCTTCTTTTATTTAACCTTATTTAGCCTTTTTATCTAACCTTTTATTCAGCCTTTATTTAACCTTCATTTAGTCTTTATTTATTCTTTTATTTAACCCTTATTTAGTCTTTATTCTTTTATTTAACCTTTTAATTTAGCCAGGATAACCCCATTGACTCTTTGAATCTCCTTCACAACGTGTATCTATCTGTGTGTGTTTTGTTATATAACCTGAAGCGTCTCACTCTCTGGACGTCTCACTCTCTGGACGTCTCACTCTCTGGACGTCTCACTCCCCTCTCAGGGTGAAGATCCTGTCCGTCCCAGACAGACGTGGCCGGCTGTTCTTCAGCGTCTTGGTCCGCTTCATCGACGTGGGGAAGGAGGACGAGGTGAAATCCCATCAGCTCCTCCAGCTCCCGGAGCGGTTCCACGCGCTGCCCGGCCAGGCCGTGGAGGTCATCGTGTGCCGGGTCAAACCGGTCGACGGCGAGACCGACTGGCACCCCAAGGTTTTCTTTTGTCCCTTTGCCCTCAAACGCACCCTCTATTCAACTCAAGAATTTATATGGAATTGTATAATAAGATATCAAAAGTGTTTAATTCTATTTCCAGCATTTTGTGATAGAGCCGATCACAGGGAATAAAAGGGAAATGTAAATAATATATATTTGATAAGATATTGCTTAAGAACTCATTTGCTTGTTTAAGGCTAATTTGCCGGATTAGCCAGAAACGGACCTTCCTGGCTATTTTTATGGTATTTTATAAAACATTTATGTTGCATTTATGTCCCGGTCTATTTGGATTATTAATTAAACAACTGGTTTACTAGATACGATTACCTACCCTGGTTAAGCTGCTGCACATCCCAGACTCATTGTTATTGGTAGAAATACAGCTTTTTATTACATTTATTGGGTAATGAGGTCACTGTAGAGGTCTTTATATTCTTCCTACTTTTATAACCTTTTTAAATGACCAAAAAACAAGCTTGTTGCCGTCTCCAGCAGAAGACATCAGCCGTGTGGTGGTCACGTGACCGGCCATGTGACCGGACTCTTGTTGTTGTTGTTGTTGTTGTGGGCTCACAGGTCACCAGAGCGATCAACCGGAGGATCCGAGGCCTGCAGCACCGAGCCAGAGCGGTGTTCAGTCTGGGGAACACGGTGTTCGTGGATCCCATGGTGAGTTCAAGGACCCATCGGCATCAAATACGGGATCTGAATACTCTATTAATTTATATTTATTAATTTATTCCTTCATTTTCTGCATTTTTAAAAGTCAGTCTCTGTACTTAGTATGCTGGACTGGACTATCTTGGTGCACCACTAAGTGATTCTTCTCATTCGTCCCCAGGTTTGCGTGACGCAGCTTCCAGGTATGAAAACTGTGATCAATGAGTACAGCGTGCAGTCAGAGATCCTGAACACGGGGATGGGCGTCACCAACCAGCAGCACCTGGACCTGCTGAGGGCGCTCTGCCAGGAGGACGAGGCGGGTCACATCTCCGAGTAAGGAAACACCGGAGTGGACCGAGTGGTGGATCCAGAAGTGTGACTGAAGCGGCACTCTTGTCGTTTTGTAGGTCGGGGGGTGGCCCGCCGTCTCTGGAGGTCCGGATCAAAGCCGAGGTGGAGGTTCTGGCCGAAGCCGTCAGAGCCGCCGAGGTCAGCTGGCTCGCTGACCTTCCGCCCCTCGAGCCGTGCGAGCCGCTCGGTCCGGTGGCGCCAACGGTCCGGTCTCCCCTGCAGGCCAGCCAGGCTGATCTGGAGTCAGCTGAGCAGCTCGTGAGGTGAGTGTCTTCATACTAATTAAGTTGGTCCTAGATAAAGATTTAGATGAATATGACATCATCCCAAACATGTTCCAACAATTGTTTAACCTGCACCTGTCTTCATAACTTGATTCCCATGGCAACGGGGACGCTGGCGTCTGGGAACGCTTTTTTTTTTTTTTTGTGTGTGTGTGTGTGTGTGTTGCAGTTAAAATGTAGAACCAAAGCTTTTTCTATCATTTGATGCACAGGACCGGAGATGAAGGAGATCTTCTCCCGGTGACCGGCCGGGCCGCTCGTCTCGACCCCGGTGGAAAAGGTACAAAATAAATAAATAGAGCGACCGTCTTCGCTTCAGTCTGACTTGCAGGCGGTCGCAGAAGAAGCGTCGCGGTGCGCGTTGATCACGTAGAACATGACACGTGAAGCTCTCGGTTGATAGTCGGGACCTTTTCTGTGTGTTCAGTTGACAACCGAAGCAACGGCCGGCAGGACGGTGACGACTCCACAAAAAGGTACCAAGCGGCTGTAAAAAGGAGCCGATGGGCAACGAAGCGTTTAAAGGGAACGACTTAATGCGTTGATTTTTCTTTTTTTGAGCTTTTCACACAGCGGAATGAGCACGCCTCCTCTTTTTAGAGCTTAACCGCATGACGTCATTTGTTTCCAGTTTCCACCCTCTGGCCCGATGGTACCAGACGCCCGACTCCGCCATCGTCACGGTGAAGCTGAGGAACCCGGAGAGCCAGCGCTGTGATTTCTACGCCGACAGAGTCGTTTACAGGTCCGTCGGCTCACTTTCAGCACGGGCTTTTTTTACCCAAATACCAGGATCAGGAGTCGCTGGTTTTGTCTTCGATGTCGTCCTGTTGTTGAGAAAGGAGGCGTCGTCGTCCTTCTCCTTCATCCATCCAGGAAGCTGGAAGATGAAGGAGAAGGACTGTTGCTGTCCACGAGGACGAATGAGGAGTCACCCCCTGGTGGACAATAGAGAGAATGCAGCTTTAACTAATGAAGCATTGGCTTCACTCTGCAGAACCTGAAGTGTCCTCCTGGTTACCCCCCCCCCCCCTTTCTGTTCAGTGGCAGAGCGAACGGTCGGACCTACAGAGCCGACCTGCTGCTTCACGGCGACATCGCCGCCGACTGCTGCTGCTGGGAGATGAAGTCCAATGAGCCGGTCCTCAAACTGGTCAAACAACCACAGGGATACTGGGAGAGACTCCTCAGGACCAAGGTACTGGACTCCATTTTGGTTCAAACCCCCGCAGCAGAAACACATTTTAACAATTCTTTAAAAAAAAAACATTACGTTATTTTTATATTTTTAAACGACTCGAGCCAATTCTTTTTTCTTTTTTTTTCCTCCCAGAATATTTTCGTGAGTTACGACACGGATCACATCGACGAGGACGAGGACCGATCCCCGAGCGGTGAGATGCCACACTCGCAGAACCCGAGAACCTGAAGCACCTTTCTTTTTTATTTCACGGTACCGTTTACCGATATCGCCTGTGACTTTTTTTTCCGTCCTTCAGAACTGCACTTTGTGGAGGACACGGGGAAGGACAACCGCTACGTGAACTCGGAGAGCGGCAGCGAGAGCGACTGAAGATGGAATCGAACGCGTGACGCTGCTCTCGTTATATAATAATATCTACAAATATTTCTTTTCCATAAATAAAGCCATAAATAAATAGATAACGTTTGTTACAGACCTATTTAAAAAGAAAAAAGGACAAATGTGAGATAAACAAGGCTTTTAATTTCTGTTAAAAGATTAAACGTTATTTTCCTTTTTTTGGTACTGTCTCTAATAAGCTTAATTTGATACGCCTCTCCAGAAGTTAGTTAAATGAACAGTGTGAGGTCGGTTTAAAACAACAACAACATGTAGAGTGCTTTTAAATGAACTAACCTCAGAACAGGAACATATCTTACTTTATAATTTAGATATCACTAAATATTGTTTCTTACTTTGGTTTAGCAGGCTAGGCTAACTTTGGTTTAGCTGGCTAGGCTAACTTTGGTTTAGCTGGCTAGGCTAACTTTGGTTTAGCTGACTAGGCTAACTTTAGTTTAGCTGGCTAACTGTGGTTTAGCTGGATAGGCTAACTTTGGTTTAGCTGGCTAGGCTAACTTTGGTTTAGCTGACTAGGCTAACTTTAGTTTAGCTGGCTAACTTTGGTTTAGCTGGCTAGGCTAACTTTAGTTTAGCTGGCTAACTTTGGTTTAGCTGGCTAGGCTAACTTTAATTTAGCTGGCTAACTGTGGTTTAGCTGGATAGGCTAACTTTGGTTTAGCTGGCTAGGCTAACTTTGGTTTAGCTGACTAGGCTAACTTTAGTTTAGCTGGCTAACTTTGGTTTAGCTGGCTAGGCTAACTTTAGTTTAGCTGGCTAACTTTGGTTTAGCTGGCTAGGCTAACTTTAATTTAGCTGGCTAGGCTAACTTTGGTTTAGCTGGATAGGCTAACTTTAGTTTAGCTGGCTATGCTAACTTTGGTTTAGCTGGATAGGCTAACTTTAGTTTAGCTGGCTAGGCTAACTTTGGTTCAGCTAGCTAACTTTGGTTTAGCTTGCGTTGTCCACTGTTTTGCTACGTTAGCTACCTGCTCTCTGAAACCTTTTTATAGTGTTTTTTCTGTATTTTTTTTTATTTCATAGCTTTATATTTTGCCTTGTTTTTATTATTTAAATAAACTTTATAAGTTACAGAAATGTATTTACATGCGATTGAAACATTTCGAGATACCAGAATCTGGTTCATTGCTAAAAAAAAAAGAAAGAGAACAATATTTAACGTTAAATATATTCAAGTGAAACTTTAATCAAATGTAACTTTTCATTAATTTGGTTGTACAAGAGCGTAAAGAGTCAAAGGTCTGAATACTTTAATAATCAATGATAGAAGTTTAACACGCTCACATTTTGTTGTGACAGGTAACGTGTGTTTACGTTTTAGACTAAACTGGGATTAAATAAGTCTGTTTAAATTGATGCTCTTTAATAACTGTTTTGATTTACTTGTTCTGTAATCAGCTTCTTACTGTTTCTGTGACCATAACAAAATTAAACCAGCAAGTTATTTGTTCATTTAGTTGTTTACTTGTGGAAAAGAAACATTCCTGCATTCACAATGTTTAATTAAAGTACATCGGTATTATCAGCAAAAACCTTCCTAAAGTATTAAAAGTTATTAAAGTTTAAAGAAATACTTTCAGTGTTGGATTATTATTTCTGATGCATTAAAGTGTAAATATCATTATAATGTTGCATTATTTAACGTCTTTATATCAAAGTATTTTATGAGCTTTTAATTTTCTTTTACTTTATATTTTAACTACATTACAGAGGGAAATATTGTACTTTTTACTAGTATAATGTTATTATACTCTATAATATGTATTTTTAAATGGGCCATTCTGCTTAATGAGTGCTTTTGTTACTTTTAAATGTATTTATATACTCCTAAGTATTTATACACTGGTATTGCTAGTATTACACTGTAGGAGGTATAAAGTTGGCTCTGAGAATTTACACTTGAACCTTCAGCAATTATAGAGAGAAAAGGTGACTTTCTCAGACTTGACGAAGCTCCACAGACACAAATGACATTATTCATTATATTAATTATTATTATATTAATTATACTTGTGTGTAAAACCAGTGGGATTGCCCTTAAAAGTTGATTTATCTCAGCCCTCTGGTGTAATACACCCTGCTGGTCGGTAGGGGGCAGTGTGACCCAGTATGTTTGTAACGTGACTTTCCCCATGAGTAATGAACGTCATCTATTGTGATTGACGCTCCACTGAAAAGTACGGAAGCCCATAGGTGACACTAAAAGGAAAGAAGAAGTCTTAATAATGAGAAATAATTGGAAATAATGACATAGTATGTCATAATAATTTTTTTATTATTTTGAAATAGCTTCTCTTATTTTAAAAATACTCTTGTTTTAATAGCTTCTCTTATCTTATAACACTAATTATGTTCAGATACTAGTTATCGTGGTCACGTGATGTTTTTGTTATTTCTTCTCCAATAACACCGGCGGAAATGCCCTTCCAGAGTAAAAGCGACGTCACGGCTTGTTTTACGGGTTTCCGGTCTGGTGTCTGGCAACCCGGGGAGCAAAAGCCTGCGGTCCTCCTGTGGCTGGTGAGCCAGCTGATCCTACCGTCAACAGGCATCTGACAGGCGGCCATGCCCGCGCCCGGATGACCCTCTCCCCCCCCCCTCACCCCCCGCTGCTAACAGGTAAAACATGCACGCGCTAACCCCGTTAACGGGTGGGAAGATTCTTAACGTCACACCTGCTAAAGCAGCACGCAGCTTTCTACCGACGTCAGCTAGCAGGCTAATTGTTCCCACTTCCGGTGCCCCGGTTCCGACGGCGCGCTCCGACGTCAGAAGCCGAACCTCTCAACGTGCCGTCCGGGGGGGGTCGGGGTCGGTCAGGTGTTCAACACGCGCACGGAGCCCGCGAGCGACCGGACCCTCCGGACCAAACTCCAGTCAAAAAAACAAAGGGGGCTTTAAAGTCCGAGTTAACGTGAACACACCATTGTTCTAAACATAGTCTATAAACATATATTAATTTAGATTTGAAGGATCATGAATCTGGTTCGCCTCTTAATTTAACTTATTTTTGCAATTAATGGAGATATTGAGCAGGTTACATGGTGAGACAAAGGAAACTTGGATAATGTTTTTGTCAATAACGATTTTATTTTGAAAATGTGCACGGAAACCCCCTTTTAAAAAAAAAAAAAAGAAAAGTAATCTATGGGTCAGAGGTCACTTCCTTTTATGTTGTGTGGCATTCAGGGTGTGTGGAGGGTCAATGGTGTGTGTGTGTGTGTGTGGCATTCAGGGTGTGTGGAGGGTCAATGGTGTGTGTGTGTGTGTGTACGTTCAGTGTGTGTGGAGGGTCAATGGTGTGTGTGTGTGTGTACGTTCAGTGTGTGTGGAGGGTCAATGGTGTGTGTGTGTGTGTGTGTACGTTCAGTGTGTGTGGAGGGTCAATGGTGTGTGTGTGTGTGTGTACGTTCAGTGTGTGTGGAGGGTCAATGGTGTGTGTGCGTGTGTGTACGTTCAGTGTGTGTGGAGGGTCAATGGTGTGTGTGTGTGTGTGTGTACGTTCAGTGTGTGTGGAGGGTCAATGGTGTGTGTGTGTGTGTACGTTCAGTGTGTGTGGAGGGTCAATGGTGTGTGTGTGTGTGTGTGTACGTTCAGTGTGTGTGGAGGGTCAATGGTGTGTGTGCGTGTGTGTACGTTCAGTGTGTGTGGAGGGTCAATGGTGTGTGTGCGTGTGTGTACGTTCAGTGTGTGTGGAGGGTCAATGGTGTGTGTGCGTGTGTACGTTCAGTGTGTGTGGAGGGTCAATGGTGTGTGTGCGTGTGTACGTTCAGTGTGTGTGGAGGGTCAATGGTGTGTGTGTGTGTGTGTGTACGTTCAGTGTGTGTGGAGGGTCAATGGTGTGTGTGTGTGTGTGTGTGTACGTTCAGTGTGTGTGGAGGGTCAATGGTGTGTGTGTGTGTGTGTACGTTCAGTGTGCATGGAGGGTCAATGGTGTGTGTGTGTGTGTACGTTCAGTGTGCATGGAGGGTCAATGGTGTGTGTGTGTGTGTGTGTGTGTACGTTCAGTGTGTGTGGAGAGTCAATGGTGTGTGTGTGTGTGTGTGTGTACGTTCAGTGTGTGTGGAGGGTCAATGGTGTGTGTGTGTGTGTACGTTCAGTGTGTGTGGAGAGTCAATGGTGTGTGTGTGTGTGTGTGTACGTTCAGTGTGTGTGGAGGGTCAATGGTGTGTGTGTGTGTGTGTACGTTCAGTGTGTGTGGAGGGTCAATGGTGTGTGTGCGTGTGTACGTTCAGTGTGTGTGGAGGGTCAATGGTGTGTGTGCGTGTGTGTACGTTCAGTGTGTGTGGAGGGTCAATGGTGTGTGTGCGTGTGTACGTTCAGTGTGTGTGGAGGGTCAATGGTGTGTGTGTGTGTGTGTGTACGTTCAGTGTGTGTGGAGGGTCAATGGTGTGTGTGTGTGTGTGTACGTTCAGTGTGTGTGGAGGGTCAATGGTGTGTGTGTGTGTGTGTACGTTCAGTGTGCATGGAGGGTCAATGGTG
This sequence comes from Cyclopterus lumpus, assembly GCF_009769545.1. NCBI lineage: Eukaryota > Metazoa > Chordata > Actinopteri > Perciformes > Cyclopteridae > Cyclopterus > Cyclopterus lumpus. Next base: position 2,111,588 of record NC_046971.1, on the reverse strand, counting down.
TGTGTGTGTGTGTACGTTCAGTGTGCATGGAGGGTCAATGGTGTGTGTGTGTGTGTGTGTGTACGTTCAGTGTGTGTGGAGAGTCAATGGTGTGTGTGTGTGTACGTTCAGTGTGTGTGGAGGGTCAATGGTGTGTGTGTGTGTGTACGTTCAGTGTGTGTGGAGAGTCAATGGTGTGTGTGTGTGTGTGTGTACGTTCAGTGTGTGTGGAGGGTCAATGGTGTGTGTGCGTGTGTGTACGTTCAGTGTGTGTGGAGGGTCAATGGTGTGTGTGCGTGTGTACGTTCAGTGTGTGTGGAGGGTCAATGGTGTGTGTGCGTGTGTGTACGTTCAGTGTGTGTGGAGGGTCAATGGTGTGTGTGCGTGTGTACGTTCAGTGTGTGTGGAGGGTCAATGGTGTGTGTGTGTGTGTGTACGTTCAGTGTGTGTGGAGGGTCAATGGTGTGTTCAGGGTGTGTGGGTCTCCTTCGGGCTGGGAAACCTCATGAATGATTAATTTAAATGGCGTTTATATATCTTATAATGTCCACCATGTTACTACGGGAGCCCAGAAGGGTCAAACGCCAGTTGTTTTGGTCACCGGGGCCGAAAAAAAAGACGTAACACAGGGAAACAGGAGGAAATGTAATTGTCTGTAAATGATTTAGATTTGGCTGCAAAATATTTACTACCTCTATTCTAATAAAAAAATGTTTACGGCGCTTTTTATCAATTTGTGACGTTCTCCGTCAGTTACCGTTACCGTTACCGTTACCGTAGTTACCGTTAGAGAAGTTACCGTTAGAGAAGTTACCGTTAGAGAAGTTACCATTGGAGAAGTTACCTTTAGAGAAGTTACAGTTGGAGAAGTTACCGTTAGAGAAGTTACCGTTAGAGAAGTTACCGTTAGAGGAGTTACCGTTAGAGAAGTTACCTTTAGAGGAGTTACCGTTAGAGAAGTTACCGTTAGAGAAGTTACCGTTAGAGAAGTTACCTTTAGAGGAGTTACCGTTAGAGAAGTTACCGTTAGAGAAGTTACCGTTAGAGAAGTTACCTTTAGAGAAGTTACCTTTAGAGGAGTTACCGTTAGAGAAGTTACCTTTAGAGGAGTTACCGTTAGAGAAGTTACCTTTAGAGAAGTTACCGTTAGAGAAGTTACCTTTAGAGAAGTTACCTTTAGAGAAGTTACCGTTAGAGAAGTTACCGTTAGAGAAGTTACCTTTAGAGGAGTTACCGTTAGAGAAGTTACCTTTAGAGAAGTTACCTTTAGAGAAGTTACCTTTAGAGAAGTTACCGTTAGAGAAGTTACCGTTAGAGAAGTTACCGTTAGAGAAGTTACAGTTGGAGAAGTTACCGTTAGAGAAGTTACCGTTAGAGAAGTTACCGTTAGAGGAGTTACCGTTAGAGAAGTTACCTTTAGAGAAGTTACCGTTAGAGAAGTTACCGTTAGAGAAGTTACCGTTAGAGAAGTTACCGTTGGAGAAGTTACCGTTAGAGAAGTTACCTTTAGAGAAGTTACCGTTAGAGAAGTTACCTTTAGAGAAGTTACCGTTAGAGAAGTTACAGTTGGAGAAGTTACAGTTAGAGAAGTTACCGTTGGAGAAGTTACCTTTAGAGGAGTTACCGTTAGAGAAGTTACCGTTAGAGAAGTTACCGTTAGAGAAGTTACCTTTAGAGAAGTTACCGTTAGAGAAGTTACCTTTAGAGGAGTTACCGTTAGAGAAGTTACCTTTAGAGAAGTTACCGTTAGAGAAGTTACCTTTAGAGGAGTTACCGTTAGAGAAGTTACCTTTAGAGAAGTTACCGTTAGAGAAGTTACCGTTAGAGAAGTTACCGTTAGAGAAGTTACCTTTAGAGGAGTTACCGTTAGAGAAGTTACCTTTAGAGGAGTTACCGTTAGAGGAGTTACCTTTAGAGACGTTACCGTTAGAGAAGTTACCTTTAGAGAAGTTACCGTTAGAGAAGTTACCTTTAGAGAAGTTACCGTTAGAGAAGTTACCGTTAGAGAAGTTACCTTTAGAGAAGTTACCGTTAGAGAAGTTACCGTTAGAGAAGTTACCGTTAGAGAAGTTACCTTTAGAGGAGTTACCGTTAGAGAAGTTACCTTTAGAGAAGTTACCGTTAGAGAAGTTACCGTTAGAGAAGTTACCGTTAGAGAAGTTACAGTTGGAGAAGTTACCGTTAGAGAAGTTACAGTTGGAGAAGTTACCGTTAGAGAAGTTACCGTTAGAGAAGTTACCGTTAGAGGAGTTACCGTTAGAGAAGTTACCTTTAGAGAAGTTACCGTTAGAGAAGTTACCGTTAGAGAAGTTACCGTTAGAGAAGTTACCGTTGGAGAAGTTACCGTTAGAGAAGTTACCTTTAGAGAAGTTACCGTTAGAGAAGTTACCTTTAGAGAAGTTACCGTTAGAGAAGTTACAGTTGGAGAAGTTACAGTTAGAGAAGTTACCGTTGGAGAAGTTACCTTTAGAGGAGTTACCGTTAGAGAAGTTACCTTTAGAGAAGTTACCGTTAGAGAAGTTACCTTTAGAGGAGTTACCGTTAGAGAAGTTACCTTTAGAGAAGTTACCGTTAGAGAAGTTACCGTTAGAGAAGTTACCTTTAGAGGAGTTACCGTTAGAGAAGTTACCTTTAGAGGAGTTACCGTTAGAGAAGTTACCTTTAGAGAAGTTACCGTTAGAGAAGTTACCTTTAGAGAAGTTACCGTTAGAGAAGTTACCTTTAGAGAAGTTACCGTTAGAGAAGTTACCGTTAGAGAAGTTACCTTTAGAGGAGTTACCGTTAGAGAAGTTCCCTTTAGAGAAGTTACCGTTAGAGAAGTTACCGTTAGAGAAGTTACCGTTAGAGAAGTTACAGTTGGAGAAGTTACCGTTAGAGAAGTTACCGTTAGAGAAGTTACCTTTAGAGGAGTTACCGTTAGCTGCGATCTGTAAACCCGCCACTAGATGACGCCAAATCCCCCCTTTTTTTAAAAACTGTCTCCCGCCTTTCTTCTCCGGGTAACAACCGACCTTTAAGCCTTTAAGCCTTTAAAACAATGTTTTTTTATTTTTGCTTATACATGTGACAACGGTCCCCCCCCCCCCCCCCACAAACACACACACACACACACACACACACACACACACACACACACACACCCACACACACACACACACACACACACTGAGGCGGTTGTCGAGGCGGTTCCTCTGTTTACACACTAAAGCTTCAGGCTCAGGCGTCAGCTGAGCGACGTGCTCTCAGCGTGTCGGGGGGCGGACATTCCTCCATGCTGGATACGCTGTTAGCGTCGAGCTTTGGGAGGTCACAAGGACCATGAGGGGGGGGGGGGACTGGTTCCCAGTTTGTCTGCACTGGAGCTGAGGGAGGAGGACGCTGGTCTCTGAGCGGTGAGTTGATCATGAGGATGAGGAGGGACGCTAGAGCTTCTTCACTGAGACGGACGCGTGAATAATAATAATAATAATAATTATCTTTACAATGGACGGGAAATGTTAAAACATGTGTTGCCTCGGCATTAAGTAAATGTTTTATCTTATTTGTTAGTTTGTGGGTAAAAACAGCTGATTGGATAACGTGTTAAATGTGTGTGTTATTGTTATTATTATTATTATGTTGGCTGCACCTGTCATGATATTTGACAACTCTGTGTTTTAAGGAAACACCTTTTTTCACGGTGAATTTCACCAGAATCCAACCAGCGGTTCTCACTTTTGAATTGTTTTCTATTTACGACTAAAACAGACTTTTTCTTTTCCTTTTTACTATTCTGTTCTTTTTTTTTTATTCTAAAAACGTAAGTTGGCAACTACTTTTTAACGTGCAAAAAAATAAATAATATAATAATAATAATAATACATAAGGACATATTTGTCGCATTAGTGATATTTCAAATATTGACGTTGTCGTGGAAACAGGATCGGCCCGAGGCCGCTGACGTGTCACACACACTTCCTGCCTCCACCGAGGGGAAATTAACTAATAACTAATAAATGGGTTAAAAGGACCTGAAAGGCGTCTTTTTGTTGACTCAGCGGATGATTCGAGTAACGTGGTTTAATATCGTTATGACGGTCATAAACGAAGGAATCACGAGGAGCGCCAACTACGACGAGTCATACTTTATCCATTAGTATTATATTAATATGATCATAAATATAATATTATCCATTAATGTGTGTTTGTATTATCTTTATCTTTTTGGCTCAGGCGTTCGTGGTTCCCTGAGGATTCATCCGTACGGGATTACGATCAATAATTAACTTTTAGAGATTAACTTTTTATTCTATTTTATTGTCAATATTTTATCGTGTGTGTGTGTGTGTGTGTGTGTGTGTGTGTGTGTGTGTGTGTGTGTGTGTGTGTGTGTGTGTGTGTGTGTGTGTGTGTGTGTGTGTGTGTGTGTGTGTGTGTGTGTGTGTGTGTGTGTGTGTGTGTGTGTGTGTGTGTGTGTGTGTGTGTGTGTGTGTGTGTGTGTGTGTGACTCGTAGAATACATTTTTCGTAGCGTTCGTTACAAATGACGTGTTCAAGGACCGTTGGAAAAGACGAAACTCAGCTTCTGCTTTCGGTATATACCGTGTTTTTTGGAGGGCCTTTCAAAAGGAAAGTGAAACGGCCGAGCGGTTAATTTTTTTAAAGCTCGGTCCCGTTACTCAGGAGCTCCCTTCGTCCCCTCCAGGATCCAGACCTGCAGCTCCTCCAGGATCCAGACCTGCAGCTCCTCCAGGATCCAGACCTGCAGCTCCTCCAGGATCCAGACCTGCAGCTCCTCCAGGATCCAGACCTGCAGCCCCTCCAGGATCCAGACCTGCAGCCCCTCCAGGATCCAGACCTGCAGCTCCTCCAGGATCCAGACCTGCAGCTCCTCCAGGATCCAGACCTGCAGCCCCTCCAGGATCCAGACCTGCAGCCCCTCCAGGATCCAGACCTGCAGCTCCTCATGGCGGTGTATGATGAGAACATCCTGAAGAACGTCTTCTTCCTGGCGCTGGAGAAGCAGAGACCGGACCTCTGCAGCCGAGTGGCGGAGCTCCACGGCATCGTGAGTCCCTCCTGGTCTCTGTGGTCAGGACCACGACAGGAAGTGGTTTAGCTTCTGTTCGTGTGTGTGTGTATATATATATATATATATATATATATATATATATATATATACATACATATACACAGTGAACGGTGTTCTGACCGCCTGCAGGTTCTGGTGCCGTGTTGTGGGAGTTTGACCGTCAGCGGCTACTCGGACTCTCAGTTCGACAGCTACGTCCTCCAGCCGGCGGAGGACGGCTACCAGACTGTGGACGGAAAGGTTAGTCTGCTTTAACACATGAAGCATAGACTTCTATACAACCAGAGGAGTCGCCCCCTGGTGGTCAGGAGAGAGAATGCAGCTTTAACACATGAAGCATAGACTTCTATACAACCAGAGGAGTCGCCCCCTGGTGGTCAGGAGAGAGAATGCAGCTTTAACACATGAAGCATAGACTTCTATACAACCAGAGGAGTCGCCCCCTGGTGGTCAGTAGAGAGAATGCAGCTTTAACACATGAAGCATAGACTTCTGTACAACCAGAGGAGTCGCCCCCTGGTGGTCAGGAGAGAGAATGCAGCTTTAACACATGAAGCATAGACTTCTATACAACCAGAGGAGTCGCCCCCTGGTGGTCAGGAGAGAGAATGCAGCTTTAACACATGAAGCATAGACTTCTATACAACCAGAGGAGTCGCCCCCGAAGTTAAGAGCCGCCGTCATCAAGTGGAGTTTAAATTCTAAAGTCCAGTTTCGATTAGGTTGAACAATAAAACCCCGATAGCTTCTTTCATTCTCTTGTTATTTGTTTTTCCAAAGGCGTTGATAAGCACAAGCGCTCAATATTCAGTTCTGATTGTGAACGCGTCCCATGACGACCAATCGAATGAACTGTGTGTCGTTTACACTCACTAGAGAACCAAATGTGTATTCATCCGCCGACGAAATAGTCCCCGACAAAATGCAGTTATTTCTCCAGAAAAGAAAAAAGAACTACAGTGAGCAGCTGTTACTAGGACTCTGATCAATACTCTTATCGGTTGTTTTTGATGACTTGGTGAGGAACAACAGACTGACGTTCTGCTTGTCTCACGTGTTGAACTGCTGCCGTTTCCTCCTTTTTACTTGTGAACCAGAGTTCTCAGAATCTACTGGAGTCACATGTAGAAACACTCTGACATCATGTGAGCCTCAAGCTGGACTGATACAGAGACACAAAGACACAGAGACAGAGAGACACAAAGACAGAGAGACAAAGAGACACAGAGACACAAAGACACAGAGAGACAAAGAGACACAAAGACAAAGAGACACAGAGACACAAAGACACAGAGAGACAAAGAGACACAAAGACAGAGACACAGAGACACAGAGACACAAAGACACAGAGACAGAGAGACACAGAGACAGAGAGACAAAGAGACACAAAGACAAAGAGAGATACACAGAGACACAAAGACACAGAGAGACAAAGAGACACAAAGACAGAGACACAGAGACACAGAGACAAAGAGACACAAAGACACAAAGACACAGAGACACAGAGACACAGAGAGAGAGAGAGAGAGAGAGAGAGAGAGAGAGAGATACATAGAGAGACAAAGAGATACAAAGAGACAGAGACACAAAGACAGATACATAGAGAGACACAAAGACAGACACGACTTCTTTGAAGCATAGATTTAATAATAATAATAAAAGCCGCTCACCAGAGGCGTTGGTTCTTTGTGTTTCAGGAGGTCCGGATCCAGGACAGGCAGGTCCTGCTGGGGTCCGGCTTCCCGTCTCCGTCCTCGGTGCCCATCCTGTTCGAGGAGACCTTCTACAACGACCGGGAGCAGAGCTACAGCATCCTGTGCATCTCGCGGCCCGTGGAGGAGGAGGAGCCGAGCCCGGCCGCCGCCGGCCCGCCGCCGCCCCCCCCACCGCCTGAGGAGCCTGGAGGACGTCCGGGGCTTCCTGGGGCGCCACGGACAGAAGCTGGACAAGTTCATCCTGGGCTTCGGCCAGGCCTTCAGGGAGCAGGAGAGGAAGGGGCTCCGGCACCACATCGTAGGTGTTCCTCTTCCTACCGTCCTGTTTCCTCTTCCTCCTCTTCCTACCGCCCTGTCGTCCTGTTTCCTCTTCCTCCTCTTCCTACCGTCCTGTTTCCTCTTCCTCCTCTTCCTACCGCCCTGTTTCCTTCTGACGCTTCCTCTTTTCCTACCGCCCTGTTTCCTCTTCCTCCTCTTCCTACCGTCCTGTTTCCTTCTACCGCTTCCTCTCTTCCTACCGTCCTGTTTCCTCTTCTTCCTTTTCCTACCGCCCTGTTTCCTTCTACCGCTTCCTCTTTTCCTACCGCCCTGTTTCCTCCTCTTCCTCTTCCTACCGCCCTGTTTCCTTCTGACGCTTCCTCTTTTCCTACCGCCCTGTTTCCTCTTCCTCCTCTTCCTACCGTCCTGTTTCCTTCTACCGCTTCCTCTCTTCCTACCGTCCTGTTTCCTCTTCTTCCTTTTCCTACCGCCCTGTTTCCTTCTACCGCTTCCTCTTTTCCTACCGCCCTGTTTCCTCCTCTTCCTCTTCCTACCGCCCTGTTTCCTTCTGACGCTTCCTCTTTTCCTACCGCCCTGTTTCCTCTTCCTCCTCTTCCTACCGTCCTGTTTCCTTCTACCGCTTCCTCTTTTCCTACCGTCCTGTTTCCTCTTCCTCCTCTTCCTACCGTCCTGTTTCCTCTTCCTCTTTTCCTACCGTCCTGTTTCTTTTTGACGCTTCCTCTTTTCCTACCGCCCTTTTTCCTCTTCTTCCTCTTTTCCTACCGCCCTGTTTCCTCTTCCTCTTTTCCTACTGTCCTGTTTCCTCTTCTTCCTCTTCCTACCGTCCCGGGTTATCCCTCTCTTAGACTTGAGGCTGAAGTACTTAGAAGAGTATTTATTTATAATTTAAGTATTTATCCTAATTTTTTAGACTCGAGGCTGAAGTACTTAGAAGAGTATTTCTATATAATTAAATAAGTATTTATCCTAGTTCTCGACACTGACACATTTAAACCCCTTCAGGAGACTGAAACGTGTCCGTCCTCTCTCCTCAGGACTCGGTGAACGGTCTTTACACTAAATGTCTTCAGTGTCTGCTGAGAGACTCCCGTCTGGTGAGTATGGAGCCGATGGAGAGAATAGGAAGTGATTCTTTTGGGGGGGGGGGGGGGGGGGCAACGGGACGTTTCTCATCCTTCTCGCTTCCCGTTTTGTTACGACGTCCTCAGAAGAGCAGGTCGCTGCTCTTCTGGAGCTTTAAAATCATCAAAACATCGGGAAAAGATTTTAAAACCATTAAGAACGTCAGTAAAATGCACAATATATAAAAAAAATAGGAAAGAATAATAAGACAAATGCACCATATATACACAAATACTATTAAATTAACTAACAAAACAAACAAAATGGTAGTGCAAAGATGTAGACAAACAAACAACAACAACAATACGGCGGTTGATGTTCATATCAGCCTGAACTCGTCGCTCCCTTCGCCCAACGCGCTGCCTGGCAGGAGCAGGAGCTGCGTCACATCCTGAGCATTGATTCCGTGTTTGTTCTCCTCCCACAGAAGCTTCTGGCGAAGCAGGAGCTCCAGATGACTCTCCTCAAGCAGGCGGTGGAGGTAACGTCACCGGCGCCCCCTGCAGTTTCAGTGTGGCGGTTCGACGTCCTGCAGACGCCGTTCGGGGCCTCCTGTCGCAACACGCTGTGTGACTTTGCTTTCTCGCAGTTGTTGACTCGAAATGTTTTTTCTCCTGCTTTCCAGATGTATGTTCATCATGGCATCCATGATTTAATTTTTAACTTTGTGGGAACGCTTGAAGCCAGCCAGGTACGTCTGAAGTGGAACTGTTGACGTAGTCGGAGTGTTTTTATTCTTCTTCTTGTGGATGAAATGTGTCTCGTCCTGTCGTCAGGACGCCGCCTTCAACAAAACCACCAGGAGCCTGCAGGAGCTGCAGCAGAGCGAGCTGGGAGTGAAGCCGGAGTTCAGGTCGGTTCAACGCAACGAGAAGCTGCATTCTCTCTCCTGACCACCAGGGGGCGACTCCTCTGGTTGTATA
>NC_046971.1:2090000-2097500 GCF_009769545.1 Cyclopterus lumpus | reverse complement strand
CTGTCTCTTTCAGTCCAGACCCCGTCTCTTTCAGTCCAGGAACCCGTCTCTTTCAGTCCAGACCCCGTCTCTTTCAGTCCAGACACCTTCTCTTTTAGTCCAGACCCCGTCTCTTTCAGTCCAGGAACCCGTCTCTTTCAGTCCAGACCCTGTCTCTTTCAGTCCAGACCCTGTCTCTTTCAGTCCAGACCCCCGTCTCTTTCAGTCCAGACCCCGTCTCTTTTAGTCCAGACCCCGTCTCTTTCAGTCCAGAACCCTGTCTCTTTCAGTCCAGACCCGTCTCTTTCAGTCCAGACCCCGTCTCTTTCAGTCCAGACCCTGTCTCTTTCAGTCCAGACCCCCGTCTCTTTCAGTCCAGACCCCGTCTCTTTTAGTCCAGACCCCGTCTCTTTCAGTCCAGAACCCTGTCTCTTTCAGTCCAGACCCGTCTCTTTCAGTCCAGACCCGTCTCTTTCAGTCCAGACCCGTCTCTTTCAGTCCAGACCCCGTCTCTTTCAGTCCAGAACCCGTCTCTTTCAGTCCAGACCCGTCTCTTTCAGTCCAGACCCCGTCTCTTTCAGTCCAGACCCCGTCTCTTTCAGTCCAGACCCCGTCTCTTTCAGTCCAGACCCCGGTCCACCCGATCAGTGAAGTGTATTGTGTGACCTTGTGTGTGAATCCTAACTGACCCTTTAAAAGCTTCGGGTTTGATTCTCTTGATTTTTAAACCTCATGTGACCCGACAACACGGCTCAGCGTTGCAGCACAGAGGTCAAAAGGTCGCTACGCCTTCCCGAATGACCATGAACGTAAACAACCAAACATGGCCGCCGTTTGCACCCGAGGCGTTGGGTCGTAAAGTTCAACAGATAAATCTAAAATACATCCACAGCAGTACTTCTACTGTAGTACTTAGTACTCTGACCGTGTAGAAGTACCTCACACCGATGCCCCCCCTTTAGTAGACCGGACCAGTGACGCTGAATCCTGCAGTCTTGCCGTGTTCTCTGTCCAGTGCGTGAAGGCCTTGGTGTACTACGACGCGCGGACGTGCCGCCTGGACCTGCAGAACGACAAGGGTGACGCGGCGCTGCACGTGGCGGCGCGCTGGGGCTACGAGGGCGTCATCCAGGTGCTGCTGGAGAACGGGGCGAGCACCGGCGTCCTCAACAGGAGCAAGGACTCGCCGCTGCGGTGCGCGCTCAACTCCAAGGTCAGCCTGGGGGGGGGGGGGGGGGGACCTAGTAGAGACAAGGTTTAATGAGGGTTCCTGCTGCTTTACACGTTACGGTTAACGTCCAAACTTGTAGAAATAAACACATTTATACTTAACTAACATTGCTAATGAGGTTAGCTTGTTCGGCTAATGCTAACAACGGGTTCCAGAACAATGTGTTCTGGATGTGTTAAACATTAAAACATAAATATCACCTAAAATACAGTAATTAACGCATGTTTTTCTCGTCAAAACCTCCCAAAAAAAGATGTTTGATTGGAAGTCGCTTCAAAGCTTATTGTACCAAAGTGTGTTGATCCTAAATCTTTGAAAATTGCCGAACTTGCACACACAATTTATTGTCAAAACGATCGTAAGTATACTTCAGTATCGTTTCTATTGCGGTGTGTATCTATTTCTCTAATTTAAAATATTTTTAAATGATAAAACTATTACTCTTAAGCATCTTCACAATAGTGTGTGTGTGTGTGTGTGTGTGTGTGTGTGTGTGTGTCTTCCTGCAGATCCTCGTGTTGTTGCAGTCGACGCAGAACGGACGCCAGCGCAGCGGAGTAGAAGTGAGTCTGATCTCCTCTCGAAGTGTCCGAGTAAACCTGCGGGGGTCAGAGGTCACGAGCACCGTCATGTGACTTTAAAACAATCAGCTAGAAAAGAAGGAAAAAAAGAGCCCTAAAGCATCCCCTGAATTATGGTCTGTTTGACTCTAAATGACCATAATTTACTAAATGAACATCACGCTGTATTGAAGAAGACTTGAAACTAGAGATTGAGACCAAAAACTAATGTTTACAATGTTTACTGAGGGAATAAATCAAGAGAAGTAGAGTCATTTATATAGACTTCTATACAACCAGAGGAGTCGCCCCCTGGTGGTCAGGAGAGAGAATGCAGCTTTAACACATGAAGCATAGACTTCTATACAACCAGAGGAGTCGCCCCCTGGTGGTCAGGAGAGAGAATGCAGCTTTAACACATGAAGCATAGACTTCTATACAACCAGAGGAGTCGCCCCCTGGTGGTCAGGAGAGAGAATGCAGCTTTAACACATGAAGCATAGACTTCTATACAACCAGAGGAGTCGCCCCCTGGTGGTCAGGAGAGAGAATGCAGCTTTAACACATGAAGCATAGACTTCTATACAACCAGAGGAGTCGCCCCCTGGTGGTCAGGAGAGAGAATGCAGCTTTAACACATGAAGCATAGACTTCTATACAACCAGAGGAGTCGCCCGCTGGTGGTCAGGAGAGAGAATGCAGCTTTAACACATGAAGCATAGACTTCTATACAACCAGAGGAGTCGCCCCCTGGTGGTCAGGAGAGAGAATGCAGCTTTAACACATGAAGCGTAGACTTCTATACAACCAGAGGAGTCGCCCCCTGGTGGTCAGGAGAGAGAATGCAGCTTTAACACATGAAGCGTGGTATTATATATTCGTATTTCTTCTGTCTCCTCTCAGTCTCCCAGTCGATCCCCTCTGGCTTCAGACTGCAGCAGCCGTCGCTCCTCCGTCTCCAGCACCTCGTCCGTGGGCTCTGAGGTCAAACCGGAGGTAGAACGCGTCCGACGCAGAGAGGTAACAACGGTCTGCTGGTCGTAGCATCAGAAGTGTTCATCGTAGTAGAAGCTGTAATACAAACGGCAGTACTGTGTGTGATTGACAGGTGGAGAAGCTGCTGCGTGCCGTGGCCGACGGCGACGTGGAGATGGTGAGCACGACGCTTCCCCCGTCTCTGTGGAAGTGGACTCGTCAATACGGTTTAATACATGCGGTTTTCAACCGTGTGTTTCAGGTGCGTTACCTGTTGGAGTGGATGGATGAGGAAGAGGAGGAGGAAGAGGAAGAAGAGGCGGAGGAGGATGACGAGCAGGAAAGGCTTCTTCGGCCTGAGGCTCCGCTGTGCCACCCGCTGTGCCAGTGTCCGGCCTGCGCTCCCAGTCAGAAGGTGAACTGTCCCTTTAAGCTTCCTCAGGATGAAGAAGAATGGGGGAATGTGTTATTGAGTTCTCCTAGTGTGTGTGTGTGTGTGTGTGTGTGTGTCCACCAGCTGTCCGTCCTACAGGCCGGGGCCCTCAGCGTGAACAGCTGCAACGCCGGCGGTTTCACGCCGCTGCACGTCGCCGCCCTGCACGGCCGCTCCGCGCTCGCCGCCCTGCTGATCCGCCACGGCGCCAACGCCAACGCCCGCACCGACCAGAGCGCCACCCCGCTCCACCTGGCCAGCCAGAACAGCCACGTCCAGGTGTGTGTGCTACAAATTAGGAATGTTTGTTTATTTTCAAGATTCATCAGTCGATGTCATTAAATGTCTTGTTTTGTTATTTGGTTAAATATAAAACGTTGAATTTTGAAGGGCTGAAATCTGTGTGTGTTTTAGGTGGTAAGATTTCTGCTCGAGTGCAACGCCAAACTGAACAAGAAGGATCACTATGGCAACACACCTCTAATACAGGCCTGTCTCTGTGGGAACCTGGAGACGGCCACGACGTTGTTACAGGTAAACAAACACCGTCATGTTTCATCATCATCAACACATAAAGGAACCCTTCATCATTCAGTTTATCATAAACATTCATCATCAACACATAAAGGAACCCTTCATCATTCAGTTTATCATAAACATTCATCATCAACACATAAAGGAACCCTTCATCATTCAGTTTATCATAAACATTCATCATCATCACATAAAGGAACACTTCATCATTCAGTTTATCATAAACATTCATCATCATCACATAAAGGAACACTTCATCATTCAGTTTATCATAAACATTCATCATCACATAAAGGAACACTTCATCATTCAGTTTATCATAAACATTCATCATCATCATCACATAAAGGAACTCTTCATCATTCAGTTTATCATAAACATTCATCATCACTTCATTAAAGTCACTAAATGAAGATAAAGGAAGTGTGGTGTCTCCGAGCAGAGCGGTGCGCTGCTGAACGTGGTGAACCTTCAGGGGAACACGGCGCTCCACGAGTCGGTGCGCGGCGGACACCAGTTACTGGTGGAGCTGCTGCTGAGGGGCGGAGCCTCGGCCGGCATCAGGAACAAGAGGCAGAGGACGCCGCTAGACTGCGCCTACGAGCTGGGTGGCAAGGTGGACACACACACACACACACACACACACACACCCCTAAACAAATGAAGGAATATTTTGTTTAATTCTTGTTACATATTCATGTGTTTTAATTTTTATATGTCTTGTCAGTACGTCGCCATATTTCTTTTTTTTTAGAACACATGATTCAGACCGATAGATAAATATATATATATATATATATATATATATATGTATATATTTAGAATAAATATATATATAATATATATATATATATTTATATATAATATTTAGAATAAATATTTATAATATATATATTTATAATTTTATTATTTATATACAATAGTTATAATAAATAGATATATATATAATGTAATATAATATATGTAATAATAATAATAAAGCAGTGGAAGTGATGATGTTATGTTTTTTCTACAGAACACAGAGATCCTGAGAGCTCTGCAGAAAGCGTCCGGACTTTCTCCCGACGCCGAACCAATCAAACTCCTGTCTGTGCCCAAAGGAGCTCTGGGTAATTACTCACCTCAGAACCGTTTAACCGCCCAGAGAAGAAGCTTATGTCAAAGTTTCCGATTTATTCAGACATTTTTCCAGCCTCCTTATAGGTGTCATCAGATGTTTTGCCATGTTAACCCCGCCCCCTCTCCTGGTGTCGCTGCAGCTCATTCGTTCGTGCAGCACCTGAAGCTGCAGGATCACAACAGTGGCAGGAGGCAGAAGCTGGCCCAGTCCATCAGCAGGTAGCCCTCTCACGAGCACCCAGAACATGACCCGCTGGAACGAGTTGTAGTGGATTTTATATATACTTCACATGTAAATAAGAGTCTATTAATCACTCGTGTTTTGAATGCGCTTTTTGATTCAGGGTTCAGCAGATGAAGAAAGGTTCCTCTGCTCCGCCCTCCAGGTGTTCAACCAACCTGAACCAGGTTAGAGCTGCATTATCTCTACTGACCACCAGGGGGCGACTCCTCTGGTTGTATAGAAGTCTACGCTTCATGTGTTAAAGCTGCATTCTCTCTCCTGACCACCAGGGGGCGACTCCTCTGGTTGTATAGAAGTCTATGCTTCATGTATTAAAGCTGCATTCTCTCTACTGACCACCAGGGGGCGACTCCTCTGGTTGTATAGAAGTCTATGCTTCATTTTATTAAAGCTGCATTCTCTCTACTGACCACCAGGGGGCGACTCCTCTGGTTGTATAGAAGTCTATGCTTCATGTATTAAAGCTGCATTCTCTCTACTGACCACCAGGGGGTGACCCCTCTGGTTGTATAGAAGTCTATGCTTCATGTGTTAAAGCTGCATTCTCTCTACTGACCACCAGGGGGCGACTCCTCTGGTTGTATAGAAGTCTATGCTTCATGTGTTAAAGCTGCATTCTCTCTCCTGACCACCAGGGGGCGACTCCTCTGGTTGTATAGAAGTCTATATAAATGACTCTACTTCTCTTGATTTATTCCCTCAGTAAACATTGTAAACATTAGTTTTTGGTCTCAATCTCTAGTTTCAAGTCTTCTTCAATACAGCGTGATGTTCATTTAGTAAATTATGGTCATTTAGAGTCAAACAGACCATAATTCAGGGTGTTTTGTCCCTTTTCTTCTCAGGTGAATCCCGACAGGAGGCGTTTGAGGCGAGGTGAGACGTTGGAGGTCAGCTGCCCCTCAGCGAGCGCCTCCCGGCTGAGGGAGCGTCCTCTGAGTCGCTGTCGCACGCTGGACTCCGGAGACGACGACGCTCGCGCTCGGACGTCCAGCGAAACGCGCTCCGGCTCGCCGCCCTCTCGAGCGCCGTCGCCCGCCGACGACCCGTCCGAACCGCGTCCCGCCGAGGCCGACGGCCCGAGTCCCGTCGCTCCGAGCGGCGAGTCGGTGTCGCCCGACGACCGGACGGAGAGCGAGGACCGGGCGGGCTCGAGTCCCGATTGGAGAGACGCCGAACGGACGCCAGAGACGACCGGGGAGACGTCGTGAGGCGGAAAGCCGGCGGTTCGAGGCTCTGACGCTTCCTGCGTCTCTGGGAGACAGAACCACGCTTCGGTTCTCCAGGCTTACGGAACGATACCTTTTTTTTGGGGGTGTTATGACCCTTTATTTTTCTTTCTATGAAATGAAAAGTTTGTCAACTTCCACAAAATCCCTAAAATACGACGGAATCTCGGCGTCTTTGTTTTTATTTTCTTGAATCGCGTCACTTTTTTTTTTTTTTACTTCCTGTGAAACACAACGTCTATTTTTATTATTTTATATATCTGTAGAAAAAGCAAAAAAAAATTTTGCACGTTGAACTCTCACGATGAATCTTTTTCCTTTTTTACCGACCGACGTCCACGACCGCCTTCGCCAAAGGAGCCTTCGGAGACGCCGGACTCCTTTTGCGAAAGCGGTCGTTTGTTGGTCGTTTTGATGGTCGTTTGTTGGTCGTTTTTGCGAAAGCGGTCGTTCGGTGGTCGTTTTGAGGGTCGTTCGGTGGTCGTTTTGAGGGTCGTTTTGATGGTCGTTCGGTGGTCGTTTTGATGGTCGTTCGGTGGTCGTTTTGAGGGTCGTTCGGTGGTCGTTTTGAGGGTCGTTTGGCGAAGCCGGTCGTTTTGGCCTCACGGAACGCACCAAGCTGTCGATTGGTTAGTTTAAACTGAACCCTTTAAAAACGCCAAAGTGACCACGATGAGCCAAACTAACCAATCGACCGGCGCCTCACAGGAAGTGAACATCGACCTCCTTTATTAATTTAAATTGAATTATGTATGCCATCATTTCATTGGGACTTCCTCCCACTCTAAGAGGTCTTTGGTCTCAAAGGGACGAGCGTAGCTTTAGTTTGTGTGAACGTCGTTGTTTTAGTTTTAGTTTTTCAAGCTCCATTTTGAGAAAAACGTGTAGTTTTTTTACTTGAATAATCAACAATGTTTTCAGTGTTAAAAGAAGAAAAGATGGATTTACAGTTCGGTCGTTTTCACATCGTACTTTATTTAAATTTGAGTTATTTTTGTTTTCAGGACACGCAGACTGGTTTTTAATGTTTTTAATGTTTTTCTTACGACCTTCAAATCTTTGAAGGACTTGAAACTTGCTGCAGGAAGATGAACAGTGAGTGTGTTGTTGTTGTTGTTGTTTACTTCAACATTTATTCTTTTATTAATGAGATTTAACGTCTACTTTAGCAGCAAGTGAACAAACGTAAATTCATA
>NC_046971.1:2017500-2087500 GCF_009769545.1 Cyclopterus lumpus | reverse complement strand
GTAAAGTACACGGTGATGCTGTAAAGTCGAGCCTCTTTCAAGTGAGTAAAGATCCGTCTTCACTGGTTCAAACTGGACTATATATATTAATTAATTAAGTATATATATATATATATATATATATATGTGTGTATACGTATATGTGTGTATATATATATATATATATATATATATATATATATATATATATATGTATATTGTACATCGTCATTATAGTAATGTGGCTAAATAAAGATATTTGACGAACATCAGCCTGTTGGGGTTAAAAACACAAGAATAAAAATAGTGTCCATAACAACACACATGCACAGCATGCATCCAGAGTCTGTTTTCAGCAGCTCTCCCTCCATCAGGGCAGAATGTCCTCGGGCCACCGGCAGAGGGACGTGGAGCAGCAGCGCCCCCTGCTGGACGGAGAGGAGGACGACGAGGAGGCGGCGGCGGAGCGGAGTTCCCGCAGCGAGGCCGAGCGGCGCCTCTGGTTCATCCGGGACTGCTGCGGCATGGTGTGCGCCCTCATCACCTGGTCCCTGGTCTTCTTCGCCGACTTCGTGGTGACCTTCGTCATGCTGCTGCCCTCCAGGAGCTTCTGGTACGCCGTGGTCAACGGCGTGCTGTTCAACAGCCTGGCGGTGCTGGCGCTGGCCTCCCACCTGCGCACCATGCTCACCGACCCGGTGAGGAAGCCGACGGGGGACTCGATGGGACCGGTTTGACCGAGTCGGGTGGTTTTCATGGCGTCTCCTCCCCCCCCCTCATCTCCTCAGGGCGCCGTTCCTAAAGGAAACGCCACCAAGAAGTACATGGAGAGCCTGCAGCTGAAGCCCGGGGAGGTCGTCTACAAGTGTCCAAAATGCTGCAGCATCAAACCAGAGAGGGCTCATCACTGCAGGTCAGAGGTCAACTTAGAGCTGCAGCCCTTTGATTGACAGTTCAAATCTGAGCTAAAAAGAGGCTGAAAGGATTTTATTAATATCGTGCATTCGTCCTGCGAGTTGATCTCAGAGCTCTCAACCGTCCTGACCTCCGAGGTCAAAGGTCAAGAACGCCTTTTCAGAATTGTTGCGCATGCAATCAATTATACGAGGTGAATAAAAACAAAAATCATGAATATCTGTAATTATAGGATCAATAAACATTGATCCTCTTTCATCTCCTCCTCCTCCTCCTCTTTCATTTCCTCCTCCCTCCTCCTCCTTCATCTCCTCCTCCTCTTTCATCTCCTCCTCCTCCTCCTCCTCTTTCATCTCCTCCTCCTCCTCCTCTTTCATCTCCTCCTCCACTTTCATCTCCTCCTCCTCCTCTTTCATCTCCTCCTCCTCCTCCTCTTTCATCTCCTCCTCCACTTTCATCTCCTCCTCCTCCTCCTCTTTCATCTCCTCCTCCTCTTTCATCTCCTCCTCCACTTTCATCTCCTCCTCCTCCTCCTTCATTTCCTCCTCCTCTTTCATCTCCTCCTCCACTTTCATCTCCTCCTCCTCCTCCTCTTTCATCTCCCCCTCCTCCTCTTTCATCTCCTCCTCCTCCACTTTCATCTCCTCCTCCTCCCTCCTTCTCTTTCATCTCCTCCTCCTCCTCCTCTTTCATCTCATCCTCCTCTTTCATCTCATCCTCCTCCTCCACTTTCATCTCATCCTCCTCCTCTTTCATCTCCTCCTCCTCCTCCTCTTTCTCCTCCTCAGCATCTGTAAGCGCTGCATCCGTAAGATGGACCATCATTGTCCGTGGGTCAACAACTGTGTCGGGGAGAAGAACCAGCGCTTCTTCGTCCTCTTCACAGTCAGTTCCTCTGAAACCAGAGATTGTGTTTGTGTTCCTGGAGAAGTGAAAGAAAAGAGTTAAAGGAGTAAAGAGTGACATCTGCACTGATGTCTCTCACACTCACACACACACACACACACACACACACACACACACACACTCTCTGTGTGGATTGTAGATGATAAAATAATAACTGTTGCTTTGTTCTCTCGATGTCGGGAACCGGCTCGTCTTCGTCTGAAGAAGCAACAACGGTGACCAATGTGTTTACTTTAGTTTAGTTAGACTCCTTAGTCCCCGTGTCACGCATTCTGCCCACAACGGGCTGCCCCTGATGACCACACACACGTGTGTGTGTGTGTGTGTGTGTGTGTGTGTGTGTGTGTGTGGTTCCCCCTCAGAGGTTCTGTTCTCCCGTCCACAGATGTACATCTCCATGATCTCCAGCCACGCTCTGGCTCTCTGTGGATACCAGTTCATCACCTGCGTCAGAGTCCAGTGGAGAGGTGAGTCCTCCAGCTGGACTGGTTTCAACTGGTCCTGGTTCTCTGTGTGTGTGTGTGTGTGTCCAGTGGAGAGGTGAGTCCTCCAGCTGGACTGGTTTCAACTGGTCCTGTGTGTGTGTGAGTCCAGTGGAGAGGTGAGTCCTCCAGCTGGACTGGTTTCAACTGGTCCTGGTTCTCTGTGTGTGTGTGTGTGTGTGTGTGTGAGTCCAGTGGTGAGGTGAGTCCTCCAGCTGGACCGGTTTCAACTGGTCCCTCTCCTCCTGGTCCTGTTTCTCAGTGTGTGTGTGTGTGTGTGTGTGTGTGTGTGTGTCCAGAGTGCAGTGACTTCTCTCCACCGGTGACGATGATGCTGATGATCTTCCTCTGCATGGAGGCGCTCCTCTTCTTCACCTTTACGGCCGTCATGTTCAGCACCCAGCTGCACTCCATCTGCAACGACGAGACGGTGTGTGTGACGAGGTTATGTACCTGTGTGTGTGTGTGTGTGTGTGTGTGTGTGAGAGAGACGAGGTTATGTACCTGTGTGTGTGTGTGTGAGAGACGAGGTTATGTACGTGTGTGTGTGTGTGTGTGTGTGTGTGTGAGAGACGAGGTTATGTACCTGTGTGTGTGTGTGTGTGTGTGAGAGACGAGGTTATGTACCTGTGTGTGTGTGTGTGTGTGTGTGTGTGAGAGAGACGAGGTTATGTACCTGTGTGTGTGTGTGTGTGTGTGAGAGACGAGGTTATGTACCTGTGTGTGTGTGTGTGTGAGAGACAAGGTTATGTACCTGTGTGTGTGTGTGTGTGTGTGAGAGACGAGGTTATGTACCTGTGTGTGTGTGTGTGTGTGAGAGAGAGACAAGGTTATGTACCTGTGTGTGTGTGTGTGTGTGTGTGTGTGTGTGTGAGAGACGAGGTTATGTACCTGTGTGTGTGTGTGTGTGTGTGTGTGTGTGTGAGAGACGAGGTTATGTACCTGTGTGTGTGTGTGTGTGTGTGTGAGAGACGAGGTTATGTACCTGTGTGTGTGTGTGTGTGTGTGTGTGTAATGCGGTTGTGTGTGTGTGTGTGTAATGCGGTTGTGTGTGTGTGCGCAGGAGATCGAGCGTCTGAAGAACGAGAAGCCCACGTGGGAGCGTCAGACCCGCTGGGCCGGCCTGAGGTCTGTGTTCGGGGGTCCGCCCTCCCTCCTGTGGGTCAGCCCCTTCGCCGGACTCAAACTACCGACCCTGCTGCCCCGACGCTCCTGGAAGGGCGGAGCCGAGTTCTCCGTCTGACGCGCTGTCACTCAAACCGACCGCGGCGGTGGGCGGAGCTTCGGCGTCGAGGATGTTTGACTTTAGAGACGCTCGACCTCCTTGAAGATGCTGGATCTGTTTATGTTCCTCAACATGAAACAATGTAACACTTTATCAAAGTCTAACTCAGATTCTTCCCTTCATCATCGACTCAAAGAACCTCGTCACCGAGCGACAGCTCTGGACCTTTTTGTTGACGCATTGCGCAATAAAAACTGTTCACAGATCAGTGGAACGGGGTCCGCGTGACGCTACCGGAGGTTCTAAAACTCCACGGGAGGAAACCTTGTTGTAAAATGAAAAGCATGCTAGAAAAAATAAAAAACAATCAATCTTTCCTTCTTTGCAACGTCACTCTTTTACTTCCCAAACCTTCGCTCTGCTATTTCCTGTTTGTTTGAGTTCTTACTCGGTTCCCGGACCGTAAACGCTCTTCGGATCTGAACTAAAATACAGATGGCAGATTAAATTAGATTTCATTTGCAGGATTAGAGCATGCACACGAGAAATATAGTTTAAAAAAGGGTCATTAATAATGATATATATATCTATATATACAGTGGTATGAAAAAATTTGGGCACCCCTGATCATTTTCAAGATTTTCATTTATGTATCATTGGTTGTTCGGAACAGCAATTTCAATTAAATATATCATATAGCAGACAAACACAGTGATATTTAAGAAGTGAAATTAAGTTTATAGGATTTACAGAAAGTGTGCAATAATTACTTAAACAAAAGTAGGCAGGTGCATAAATTTGGGCACCCCAACAGAAAAATTACATCAATATTTAGTAGATCCTCCTTTTGCAGAAATAACAGCCTCTAAACGCTTCCTATAGCTTCCAATGAGGGTCTGGATTCTGGTTGAAGGTATTTTTGACCATTCTTCTTCACAAAACATCTCCAGTTCAGTCCGGTTGGATGGTTTTCATGGACAGCCCGCTTTAAAACAGACCAGACCTTCAATGATATTCAGGTCTGGGGACTGAGATGTCCATTCCAGAACGTTGTACTTGTTCCTCTGCATGAATGCTTTGGTAGAATTTGAGCCGTGTTTAGGGTCCTTGTCTTGTTGAAGTATCCAGCCCCGGCACAACTTCAACTTTGTCACTGATTCTTGAACATTGTTCACAAGAATCTGCTCATACTGACTGGAATCCATGCGACCGTCAACTTTAACAAGATTGCCAGTACCTGCACTGGCCACACAGCCCCACAGCATGATGGAACCACCACCACATGTAACTGTGGGCAGCAAGTGTTGTGTTCTTCTTCCGCCATGTATACCGCCCCTTGTTATGTCCAAATAACTCCATTTTAGTTTCATCAGTCCACAGCACCTTATTCCAAAATGAAGCTGGCTTGTCCAAATGTGCTTTAGCATACCTCAAGCGACTCTTTTTGTGGCATGGGCGCAGAAAAGGCTTCTGCCGCATTCCTCTCCCATACAGCATCTCCTTGTGCAAAGTGCGCTGAATAGTTGAACGATGCCCAGTGACACCATCTGCAGCAAGATCATGTTGTAGGTCTTTGGAGCTGGTCTGTGGGTTGAGTTGGTGTGTTCTTGGCCTGCCACTACGGGCCTTAACTAGAACTGTGCCTGTGGTCTTCCATTTCCTCACCATGTTCCTCACAGTGGAAACTGACAGCTGAAATCTCTGAGCTATCTTTGTGTCTCCTTCCCCTAAACCATGATGTTGAACAATCTTTGTTTTCAGGTCATTGGACAGTTGTTTTGAGGCTCCCATGTTGCCAGTCTTCAGAGAAGATGCAAAGAGGAGAACAACTTGTAACTGGCCACCTTAAATACCCTTTCTCATGATTGGCTTCACCTGTGTATGTAGGTCAAGGGTCAATGAGCTTACCAAACAAATTTGGTGTTCCAATAATTAGTGCTAAAGGTATTCAAATCAATAAAACAGCAAGGGTGCCCACATTTATGCACCTGCCTACTTTTGTTTAAGTAATTATTGCACACTTTCTGTAAATCCTATAAACTTAATTTCACTTCTTAAATATCACTGTGTCAAAGCGCCACCTACTGGCGAAAGAAAATCAGCTGTAAGCGACAAACGGTAAAATGTCCGACGGGTGGGCCTGAGTTCACATTCTATAGTCACCACAGCTGGGCCTCCAACAACATGCAATTAGCAAACCATAGAAACAGTCACCGGACAATCAACCGTAGAAAAACCAATACAACGATATTTATCAACCACCGAGTAGCTCTCGCCACACGTGATCTTTGGTACCAGACGTTTCTAATGCGCCGTGTGGTTATTTCCGGTGTCTATACGTAGCTCCGCCCCGTTTCCTTTCTGAGTGCCAGATTTTCTGTAGATTTAACGAGTTTACTAATTGCTTTGTTTATTATTTAATTCTATAGACTTTTTCTATGAAAATGATGTTTGACTTATACCTGTACAACTATGGAGCCAAATCCAGGCCATTAGTTTGTTTGAAAAAAAAAGATTTGAACCTGAAAATTCTTAACCATGTATTCGAAATAAAAATAAGTATGACAAGTTTTGTTGGGTTCAATATAATTTTGATTCCGTTCTGTTTTTTTTGTTGCAAAATATATATTTTTAATTTTCAGTAGCAGATTTTATATTTTCAACTTTCAAATCAGGTTACAATCTTTTTTTCTGGTTCAGTTCTCTTTTTCACTTTCAGATCGTTCTTTTCCAGGTTCAGACTTTTGGCCGGGTTCTAGCGTGGGGGGCGTGGTTTCAACTACAGGGGCGTGGTATCATGAGTGACAGCGTAACAAAAGGCTGAGGACCTGCCTCAACTACGTTGCCTTCAGGTAGCGTAGGTACCGCGAGAATTATGACTCAATACTTTATATACGCCAGATTCAGGGGATTGGCCGTAAACAGAATTGTGTGGCTAAGTTTAGCGAGCTGTTTTAGACCAGACTTAAAGCTGGTCACGTCGTCGCCGTAGAGGAACAGGAGGAGTTGCCCGGTCCAGCCTTCCTCCCTCCCCCACCGCCTGCCGGCAGTGCTGAGGTGAGTCCATCACACATGAGGCCTCATGATCCGATGTGAGGTCCTGGGGCAGGGATGTCGTACGTGTAGGGAAGGGCGACTGTGGGTCAGTGGTTAGCAGGTCCGTCTTTCAATCAGGGGATTGGTGGTTCAATCCCCGCCCTAGTCGGTGTGTCCTTGAGCAAGACACTTAACCCTGAGTTGTTCCCTGTAGCTGTGTCTACAAAATAAACTGAACTGAATGAAGTGTCCTCAGGTATTAAGATGTCCCGTATGTTTGTGCCGTTTACCAGTGACAGCGCGGGGAGGTCTCAACTCATCAGTGACCTGAATCTCTGGAGGTCTGAAAGCTGGTAACTCATGGCTACCGAGTGCCGTCGGTACAAGAAGGTGGTCACAGGGCATCATCAGGCAGCTAGTCCCCAGTACAGCTGCCAGTTCCCAGCTATACTCACGTACAAGTAAGACATGAAATTAATATCTTTCTTTCTGCTGAACATCTTGTTTGATTTTTCTGTGGTGACAAAGCTGGACTACGTGTTTGTGCTGTGACATGAAGGTGGTTGTGCAGCTGAGGTCTCGCACTCTGGGCAACAATGCAAACCAGCTGTACAACACCCTGCGGGAGCAGCACTCGGGTGCCTGGATGCGGAGAGCGATCCAGAACCTCGGCTTGTGCGAGCAGGTCTTGGCCTTGTGCTTGGTGATGGGGCAGACACCACCACCCGAGACGCCCCCTCTGCCAAAACCCATCTGGCTGCTGCTCACCGTGTACAGGTACGATGGGCTGTTGCGGCTGGACGAATACAAGGCCAGGATCACGTCCACCTTCAGATCTTTCTTGAAGATGGATTCCACCAAGAAGAAGCTCGCTGGTGCCACCTGGGCTACCAACGTTGGTAACGACATGGGCAGGTCATCAATGTCCTCACCTGCTCCGAGGGCCTGTCCAGGATGGCGACCGGGTTAATGAGGCAGTACCGACTCGCCGATACAGCCCCCAAACTCATCTACGTGGACCGCGACTGCTGCAACCGAGACGGCGTGTCCAAGACAGCTGCCTTGTTCCAGGTGTGAAACCAACACTGTTGATACTAAAACTGCATCAGTAATATATAACAGTTAAAGATAATTAATCCACATTATATTGATTCTCTCACAGGAGTGGGAGCAGCTTATGGTGAGACTAAGACCCACGAGCTGTACTCACATTCACGAGGCAGCTGTCTCACTGCATCCTTGAGGTCGACCCCGAAGATGACGGCCAACTCACCAAGGCTAAGCGGTTCGAGATGGAGGATAATGGATGGTTGGCCTGACTGAAGCCGAGGTGATTCCGAAGATCTCCAAAAAGGAGTGGAGGCTCCACTGTCGGAGGAGGACACGTGGGGCAGGAGTCAACCCTCCTCATCCAGGAGCTCCTTGACACCTTGGGCATCCCGTTGCTCAACGCTCTCCGCATTCAGGACATCCCGGGTGTGCAGCTGTACACCAAGACCGGCAGGCTGACCAGGGGCGGAGTCAGCCTTTCAGTTTCATTAAAAATATTAAACCTGCTTCCTCAGGGACGCGGGTTTCCAGGCATTCCTGGTAGATGGACTGGTCAGGTGGAACAACAGCTGCACCACCCCCGGTTGCAGCTGAGGGACAGGTGGGAACTCTGTACTCCTACAGTGGTCACCTCAAGCGCGTCCTTAACCAGAAGAGCTAAAAGCTTGCTTGGTCTTCAGATGGTTAAGGACTACACGGGTATGTGACGTGAAAACCCTTTATTCCAACATCATGACTATGTTTACAGGAGAGCTCCTTGATAGCCTCCCGCATCCCCCGACCCGTTCTTTGCATGCTGAGGCTGTTCCTCCGGATGCCACACCGAATTTGGCATCTACAGCTGACATGGCCTTTGTGCACTGGGTCCATAACAAAGGCTGGGCTGTACAGGAGGGTCCTGGACCCTGATGGCTGGTACCTCATGGCTACTGAGTACCTGGAACGCCGTCGGTGCAAGAAGGTCGGAATGTGGTCACAGGGCATCATCAGGCAGCTAGCCCCCCAGTACAGCTGCCAGTTCCCAGCTGTACTCACGTAAGTAAGACATGAAATTAATATCTTTCTTTGTGCTGAACATCTTGTTTGATGTTTCTGTGGTGACGAAGCTGGGCAACATGTTTGTGCTGTTTTGCAGGCTGTCCTGTGAGTGAACAGGTGAAGGGAGTTAGACTGACGAGGTGGGAGTGACTGAAAGAGTGAGGAGGGTGTGGAGTTGAACTGTGACAAAAATAATAATCTGCACTTTAAAGCTTTATTATTTCTTATATGATTTTAAATTCAAGTTCTACACATTGACAGACATGCTGACATGAGAATGATAATAACTAACTGTACATATTACATGGTGGACCATGAAGCTCAGGCTGTCCAGGACTTCATTTCGTCCAGCTGAGGACACCCGGACACCCGGACACCCGTACAAAGCTGCAACAATAGGGAGTCACGGAAATTGCCCAAAATGGCGAAATTTCCACATGGAGTTTGACGAGGAAAGAGCAAAACAAAAACTCAACTTTGGGCCCATAGTGACTGGACATACTTTAAACGTAGAACATTTATTTAAAGTTTCAAACGTTATCAAAACTCAAATTTTGTTAGCATTTTCATAGCTAGCACAGTTTTCATGTAATCGTTGTTCAAGTGTCGGTAACATTTTGGGACTGCTTGTCCAAAATTTCTGACATTGAATGACAACACAGTTACGTTGAGGTCCAGGTGAAGCAGAAGTTAGAGAGCTTCTGTTCTGGTCGAATTCACCAGTGAAACAGAATATTTGAGCTGACAGCAAACAGTTTTTGACCATGGTCGTGTCAACGTGATCCTGTGTTGTGCTGTAAGCAACATATAATGTATTGCAATAGTATTGGACGTTGCTAATGTTATGCTACGATGTCAGCCAGCAATTGGATTAAAAGCATTGACCGAGACACAGCGCACTGGACAGTGAATTTGTTCTCCCGTTAGCCCCTAGTGGCTTCGAGGCTTATAATGGGAAAAGTGTTAGGGCCTCTACACCCCCAACTTGCTGCTGACAGTATACAGTTACAACATGCTGTCGCGGCTGGACGAGTACAATCCTGGATTTTCCTTATGCCCAAGGTTGAATTAATTTTCACAAACTAAGGGGCGGTTGAAGGCAGCGTAGGGGAAGAACACATCCTGTCCCGGCAAAGAGACTTCCCAACGGTGAGACTCTTTACAAATATGAATGTGTCCTCTTAAATATCTGCCTATATTAACCCACTCTTTTCTCTCCACGACTCTTTCAGCTGCTATCTCGGACTAAACTCGGGCCCTGCAACCTGGCCAAGCACCAGTCGCCTGGTCGAGGCCATTTGCAACCAAGTGGCCACAAAGATCTGTGGGGTCCCGAGGACTCGGTGGTCCCTCGTCCTCACGGACTACACGGCCATCCAGGAGGCAGTGCTGGCCAGCCCGAGGCTGATAGCTCAGACAGAGCTCCAGCTCTTTGAGCTAAACCAGAGGACCCTGACCCAGTGATAAGAGTTCAACATGAGGCTGTTCTGATGTTTTATAATCTGTACTGTGATTTATGGTTTGATGAAGAGTCTAACAGCATTCATACTGTATTGTGTCTGTGCTGTTTGTGTCTCTTTTCTGGACTGTGCTACTGCCTCTTGGCCAGGTCATCATTGTAAATGAGAATTGGTTCTCAATTGATTTTACCTGGTTAAATAAAAGGTCTAATAAAAAAATAATAATTCTGTTTGTCTCCAGGTTCTTTATCGACGCCAGACGGCTGAAGAGAGGGGGCTGTTGCCGTCCGGCCTCTCCTTCCAGCCAACGTCCTATGTTCAGGTGGGACAAGGACATTCCTTCCACTTTGAGGTCCCCGATGAGCAGCCAGGACCCCGATCCAGTGTGGCCAGCCCAAAAGACTCGACACTGGCCAGTCGCCTGTATGGTGAGGCGCACTGACCAAGGGTGGGAAAAGGAGTGGAGGGAATGTATGAGACATAAACCCAAAGGGGGTCCATGAGGAATATTTTATTGTTTGTTTATGTGTTATTTGACATCATTTATTAAGTGTATTTTGCTCTAATAAAAATAAGTATTCCAATCTGCTCTTTGTTTGAAGCGTTATTATTTCTTATACAAGCTCTACACATGACCGAAATGGTGATATGAGAAAGATAATAAATAACTGTACATAACTAGAAGCTCAGGCTGTAGTCCAGCTGAGGAGACCAGGACAGATGTGAAGCATCTTCTTTGCAGTTGGCTGGAGTCAAACTCAAAATCCTGTTTGTACAGCCGCTTACAGCAAGCGCAAGTTATAAATGAGACTATAATTCTTCGAGTAAAGATTGCGTTTCCCGCGTGTTAGAGCACAGTAAAGATTGGTAGCCCGGTGGTGTATCTAATAACGGTCAAACAACGTCTAAATTCAAGATGGTTTATTCTTCTGGTCAAAGTATCGGCACTTAAGAGTTATACCGGAGTTATACACCAACTCAAACCAACGATGGAGTGTCCTCTGAAACTCCGTGTCACGCAACACCCGTCAACAGCACACGTTTGGCGCTCAAATCAAGTGTCAATCAATCTGTATTGTAACTGCACAAATATTCTGTTTCACTGGTGAATACGACACAGTACAGAAGCTACGGGCTCTCTAACTTCTGCTTCACCTGGACCTCAACGTTACTGCGTCGTCAGCCAATGTCAGACATTTTTTCTTCCATTACACACATCTGAAAGTCCCAAAATGTTACGAACGCTGGATCAATGGATACAATAAAAACTGTGCAGGATGCATTCTAGTGGTTAGAGTAATCCTGTAAATGTGCTTAATCCATTTCTACAACTTATGTCTGTTCAGTCAAGTGCAAAAAAGAACAAAATCAGTTTAACCCTGTGAAGTGCGACGCATCAAATATTCAGAAAATTCTGATTTTTGGATAAGAGTTTATCTGATCTTTAGTCATTTACATATATATTTTCAGGCATATTAGTACATTTATTGATCACACCAATATTTATTTCAGAATCACCTAATTATGTTAATTGGTTGTAGAACATTTCAGTTTGTTTGGTTCTAATTTTTCCCCCAAACAAGAACCTTTTTATTTCGTCTTGTGGTTGGCGACAAACCAGTTTCTGTCCTGGTTCAGGCAAAGATGAACTTTACATTTCCCACAGTAGACATGGGAGAAGTGATTGACGTGACACCGTGCGTGCTTCCTGTGTCATGTTGTGTTCAAAAACCAAATGCAACAGTTCTGATAAAGAGTATAACTTCTCATCTGAGGGAACATGAGTCACGTGGGTACACAGACTGCAAGCAGTTAACTGTCTACCAGTAAGCCATGCACACTAAATATAATCCTCAGATGAGGGCTTTTAAAGGTGCACGGCCTGCACGCAGCTATCCTGCCTTCTGTCTACCCAAAAAGAAAAAAGCCCCCATGCTCCAACAAACATTGCTGTTTTTTATCAACTTTCGTTCCCCCGGGAATCCCCGCTTCCTATTGGTTGAGCTTAACAGTCTGCTCATAGGCTGAGCTGTCTCTCTGTCGGGTGTGTGGGCGTGTCCACATGTGTAAATCCCAATTTAGTAATTTATCCAATTCTACAGTCCCCTGATTGTTCATTCCCTTCACCTGCCCTCAGCCAATCCTCTGCCTGTTTGATTGCAAGCCCCGCCCTCATTGTTTCCACCTGTGTCTGGTTCCCCTGTGTATTTAGTCTGTGTCTACACCTTGTCTTTGTATTCCCTTGAGTCGCCGTCAAGCCTGAGTTCCTCGTGTCTCTTTGTTCAGTAAAGAGTTTTGTTTCACTTCACCTTAGTGATGTGTGGATGAAGCCATGAGGCTTTCTTCCTATTGTACCTGAAAAGGATTCGAAGCTTCGGGGCTTCAGTGTTACCCACTAGACCAGCGGCGATAAATATGACGTAATAAAATTATACGACTGGCATAAAGTGCATAAAAATACAACTCACCATTACGGCGAATTAGTGGGAGTGTTTATGTCCAGTCTGCTCCGGAACTTAAGTTTCCGTCGCTGTCGTTGCAGAAACCCGCTTCACAAAGAAGTGTTTTTTTTTTTTTTTACTCCTTTTCTCTAGCTTGTGTGTTTGCTATAGCTCGCTAGCTTTTCTCAAGAGGTCACGTATTACGTACACCACATCTAAGAGCCAATCAGCTCTCTGATGTGGCTCTAAAACCGACGGCCGCCTCGCTCTCGTGAGAGTATCGTTGACCACGTGTGCAAGTCGGGAGCAAGAAGACACAAATCTAACCGGCATGCATTGCAGAACTGTCTCATCTCGAAACGAGCCTATTGTGAACATGCATCAACATGGATATGTTCCGCATGGCGTGAGCGTGGCTTCCCTGAATCGACAGTGAAAGAAAACGCAACCAGTGAGCCGAGCGACTCAAATAAACGGCTGAAAAGCTTAAATGAGAGTTAAAGTTGGTGTCTCAGAAAATTGTAATAGCTAATGTACAAAATACACAACTTTATATCCTATTGCAACCAGAAATACAAAGTTGGCGTTCTGGCGTCAAAGTATAAAGCGGCATACAATCACACGAGTTGAGTTAATATACTTAGTTACTATTCATCACTGTTTTTTATGTTTTATTTTGTATGTGTGACAAACTCAACCGGTGTGAGGACGCGTTTCCCCGCTTGACCTCCAGGGGGCGCCAGAGAGGCACACCTGCTCCTCATCTACACCAGCGTAGTGGTGACGTCATGGAGACGAAGCTGAATGCGGTTCCTCCGCCAATAACGCGTTATTGCAACGTAATGGATAAAGTCCCTCACTCAAAGCTTTAAGGGTAATTATTATCACGCCATTAAAACACATCCACGTTGAAGATAGTTTCACTCTAATGCAAAACACACGCGCCGTTATATAACAAATACCTCTCTTCAATTCGGCCTTTGATAAAACATTTTTTTTTTTTAAATGGCGTAATAATTAATACGCAAAGAAAAATAAACGTGTCGGCGCTTTTATTTTGAAGGACAACGGGCCACCGGAAGCCGTCCGCTCCGCCGTGCTGAACCTCGGCGATGCAGAGCTTCGTCCCCCCCCGGGGCCTCGTGGTAAAACCCCGTTTAAAAAAAAAACCCGTTTCGTGACGCAGCTCGTCGCCTCGAGGAGGAAGAAGACGGAAAGATGTCCCGAGTCCAGCTGCTGCGGCGCTTCGTGAGCCAGCGGCTCAGCGCGGCCGCGGAGGAGATCTTCGAGGTGCTCGAGAGAACCATGGCCGAGTACGAGGAGCGGCTGGAGCTCAGCGAGAAGGAGAACCTCCGGCAGCAGAAGCTGCTGGACGCCGTCTACAACCCGGAAGTCCGGTTACTCAGAGGAGGTTGTTCTCTTTGCTTCATTGTATCTTTGATCTGCTGGATTCAGTACAATGATTTATGTCTACGGATGTACTTTAAACTGTACTACACCTCAGAGGTACATATACTTTATACTGTACTACACCTCAGAGGTACATATACTTTATACTGTACTACACCTCAGAGGTACATATACTTTATACTGTACTACACCTCAGAGGTACATATACTTTATACTGTACTACACCTCAGAGGTACATATACTTTATACTGTACTACACCTCAGAGGTACATATACTTTATACTGTAGTACACCTCAGAGGTACATATACTTTATACTGTACTACACCTCAGAGGTACATGTTGTACTTTATACTGTACTACACCTCAGAGGTACATATACTTTATACTGTACTACACCTCAGAGGTACATATACTTTATACTGTAGTACACCTCAGAGGTACATATACTTTATACTGTACTACACCTCAGAGGTACATGTTGTACTTTATACTGTACTACACCTCAGAGGTACATATACTTTATACTGTAGTACACCTCAGAGGTACATATACTTTATACTGTACTACACCTCAGAGGTACATGTACTTTATACTGTACTACACCTCAGAGGTACATATACTTTATACTGTACTACACCTCAGAGGTACATATACTTTATACTGTACTACACCTCAGAGGTACATATACTTTATACTGTACTACACCTCAGAGGTACATATACTTTATACTGTAGTACACCTCAGAGGTACATATACTTTATACTGTACTATATCTCAGAGGTACATATACTTTATACTGTAGTACACCTCAGAGGTACATATACTTTATACTGTACTACACCTCAGAGGTACATGTTGTACTTTATACTGTACTACATCTCAGAGGTACATGTACTTTATACTGTACTACACCTCAGAGGTACATGTACTTTATACTGTACTACACCTCAGAGGTACATGTACTTTATACTGTAGTACATCTCAGAGGTACATGTAGTACTTTATACTGTACTACATCTCAGAGGTACATGTACTTTATACTGTACTACACCTCAGAGGTACATGTACTTTATACTGTACTACATCTCAGAGGTACATGTAGTACTTTATACTGTAGTACACCTCAGAGGTACATGTAGTACTTTATACTGTACTACATCTCAGAGGTACATGTACTTTATACTGTAGTACACCTCAGAGGTACATGTAGTACTTTATACTGTACTACATCTCAGAGGTACATGTACTTTATACTGTACTACATCTCAGAGGTACATGTAGTACTTTATACTGTACTACACCTCAGAGGTACATGTACTTTATACTGTACTACACTTCAGAGGTACATGTAGTACTTTATACTGTTCTACACCTCAGAGGTACATGTAGTACTTTATGTAGTACTTTATACTGTACTACACCTCAGAGGTACATGTACTTTATACTGTACTACACTTCAGAGGTACATGTAGTACTTTATACTGTTCTACACCTCAGAGGTACATGTAGTACTTTATGTAGTACTTTAAACTGTACTACACCTCAGAGGTACATGTTGTACTTTACACTGTACTACATCTCAGAGGTACATGTAGTACTTTATACTGTACTACATCTCAGAGGTACATGTACTTTATACTGTAGTACATCTCAGAGGTACATGTAGTACTTTATACTGTACTACACCTCAGAGGTACATGTACTTTATACTGTACTACACTTCAGAGGTACATGTACTTTATACTGTACTACACTTCAGAGGTACATGTAGTACTTTATACTGTTCTACACCTCAGAGGTACATGTAGTACTTTATGTAGTACTTTAAACTGTACTACACCTCAGAGGTACATGTAGTACTTGTTACTGTACTACATCTCAGAGGTACATGTTGTACTTTACACTGTACTACATCTCAGAGGTACATGTAGTACTTTATACTGTACTACATCTCAGAGGTACATGTACTTTATACTGTAGTACATCTCAGAGGTACATGTAGTACTTTATACTGTACTACACCTCAGAGGTACATGTTGTACTTTATACTGTAGTACACCTCAGAGGTACATGTAGTACTTCTATTGTACTTTATACTGTACTACACCTCAGAGGTACATGTTGTACTTTATACTGTACTACACCTCAGAGGTACATGTACTTTATACTGTACTACATCTCAGAGGTACATGTTGTACTTTATACTGTACTACACCTCAGAGGTACATGTACTTTATACTGTACTACATCTCAGAGGTACATGTAGTACTTTATACTGTAGTACACCTCAGAGATACATGTTGTACTTCTATTGTACTTTATACTGTACTACATCTCAGAGGTACATGTAGTACTTTATACTGTACTACACCTCAGAGGTACATGTACTTTATACTGTACTACATCTCAGAGGTACATGTTGTACTTTATACTGTACTACATCCAAGAGGTACATGTAGTACTTTATACTGTACTACATCTCAGAGGTACATGTTGTACTTTATACTGTAGTACATCTCAGAGGTACATGTTGTACTTTATACTGTACTACATCTCAGAGGTACATGTTGTACTTTATACTGTACTACATCCAAGAGGTACATGTAGTACTTTATACTGTACTACATCTCAGAGATACATGTTGTACTTTATACTGTAGTACATCTCAGAGGTACATGTTGTACTTTATACTGTACTACATCTCAGAGGTACATGTTGTACTTTATACTGTACTACATCTCAGAGGTACATGTACTTTATACTGTACTACATCTCAGAGGTACATGTACTTTATACTGTACTACACTTCAGAGGTACATGTAGTACTTTATACTGTAGTACACCTCAGAGGTACATGTAGTACTTTATACTGTACTACACCTCAGAGGTACATGTTGTACTTTATACTGTACTACATCTCAGAGGTACATGTAGTACTTTATACTGTACTACACCTCAGAGGTACATGTTGTACTTTATACTGTACTACACCTCAGAGGTACATGTAGTACTTTATACTGTTCTACACCTCAGAGGTACATGTTGTACTTTTTACTGTACTACATCTCAGAGGTACATGTTGTACTTTTTACTGTACTACATCTCAGAGGTACATGTTGTACTTTATACTGTACTACATCCAAGAGGTACATGTAGTACTTTATACTGTACTACATCTCAGAGATACATGTTGTACTTTATACTGTACTACATCTCAGAGGTACATGTTGTACTTTATACTGTACTACATCTCAGAGGTACATGTACTTTATACTGTACTACATCTCAGAGGTACATGTACTTTATACTGTACTACACTTCAGAGGTACATGTAGTACTTTATACTGTAGTACACCTCAGAGGTACATGTAGTACTTTATACTGTACTACACCTCAGAGGTACATGTTGTACTTTATACTGTACTACATCTCAGAGGTACATGTAGTACTTTATACTGTACTACACCTCAGAGGTACATGTTGTACTTTATACTGTACTACACCTCAGAGGTACATGTAGTACTTTATACTGTTCTACACCTCAGAGGTACATGTAGTACTTTATACTGTACTACACTTCAGAGGTACATGTACTTTATACTGTACTACACTTCAGAGGTACATGTACTTTATACTGTACTACACTTCAGAGGTACATGTAGTACTTTATACTGTTCTACACCTCAGAGGTACATGTAGTACTTTATACTGTACTACACTTCAGAGGTACATGTAGTACTTTATACTGTTCTACACCTCAGAGGTACATGTAGTACTTTAAACTGTACTACACCTCAGAGGTACATGTAGTACTTGTTACTGTACTACACCTCAGAGGTACATGTACTTTATACTGTACTACATCTCAGAGGTACATGTTGTACTTTATACTGTACTACACCTCAGAGGTACATGTAGTACTTTATACTGTATTACATCTCAGAGGTACATGTACTTTATACTGTAGTACATCTCAGAGGTACATGTTGTACTTTATACTGTACTACACCTCAGAGGTACATGTACTTTATACTGTACTACACCTCAGAGGTACATGTACTTTATACTGTACTACATCTCAGAGGTACATGTTGTACTTTATACTGTACTACATCTCAGAGGTACATGTTGTACTTTATACTGTACTACACCTCAGAGGTACATGTTGTACTTTATACTGTACTACACCTCAGAGGTACATGTACTTTATACTGTACTACACCTCAGAGGTACATGTTGTACTTTATACTGTACTACATCTCAGAGGTACATGTTGTACTTTATACTGTACTACACCTCAGAGGTACATGTACTTTATACTGTACTACACCTCAGAGGTACATGTAGTACTTTATACTGTACTACACCTCAGAGGTACATGTTGTACTTTATACTGTACTACATCTCAGGTACATGTACTTTATACTGTACTACACCTCAGAGGTACATGTAGTACTTTATGTAGTACTTTATACTGTACTACACCTCAGAGGTACATGTAGTACTTCATACTGTACTACATCTCAGAGGTACATGTTGTACTTTATACTGTACTACATCTCAGAGGTACATGTTGTACTTTATACTGTACTACATCTCAGAGGTACATGTTGTACTTTATACTGTACTACACCTCAGAGGTACATGTACTTTATACTGTACTACACCTCAGAGGTACATGTAGTACTTTATACTGTACTACACCTCAGAGGTACATGTAGTACTTTATACTGTACTACATCTCAGAGGTACATGTTGTACTTTATACTGTACTACACCTCAGAGGTACATGTACTTTATACTGTACTACATCTCAGAGGTACATGTTGTACTTTTTACTGTACTACATCCAAGAGGTACATGTAGTACTTTATACTGTACTACATTTCAGAGGTACATGTTGTACTTTATACTGTACTACACCTCAGAGGTACATGTAGTACTTTATACTGTACTACACCTCAGAGGTACATGTAGTACTTTATACTGTACTACATCTCAGAGGTACATGTTGTACTTTATACTGTACTACACCTCAGAGGTACATGTACTTTATACTGTACTACATCTCAGAGGTACATGTTGTACTTTTTACTGTACTACATCTCAGAGGTACATGTAGTACTTTATACTGTACTACACCTCAGAGGTACATGTAGTACTTTACACTGTACTACATCTCAGAGGTACATGTTGTACTTTACACTGTAGTACACCTCAGAGGTACATGTAGTACTTTATACTGTACTACACCTCAGAGGTACATGTACTTTATACTGTAGTACACCTCAGAGGTACATGTAGTACTTTATACTGTACTACACCTCAGAGGTACATGTTGTACTTCTATTGTACTTTATACTGTACTACATCTCAGAGGTACATGTAGTACTTTATACTGTACTACACCTCAGAGGTACATGTAGTACTTTATACTGTACTACATCTCAGAGGTACATGTAGTACTTTAAACTGTACTACATCTCAGAGGTACATGTAGTACTTTAAACTGTACTACATCTCAGAGGTACATGTTGTACTTTTTACTGTACTACATCCAAGAGGTACATGTAGTACTTTATACTGTACTACATCTCAGAGGTACATGTAGTACTTTATACTGTACTACATTTCAGAGGTACATGTAGTACTTTAAACTGTACTACATTTCAGAGGTACATGTACTTTATACTGTACTACATTTCAGAGGTACATGTTGTACTTTTTACTGTATCAGTTTAATCTCCTGGGAAACCAGTGGTGGAAGAAGTATTTAGTACCCTTTACTGATGTAAAAGTACTGCTAAGAAACAAGCGGTGGTGGAATATAACTAAGTACTTTTACTTCAGGATTCACAATCCTTCAGATTTCTGTCCTTTTATGATGAAGAATGGAGACATTTATTTTAAATAAATGTCCATTAAAGTACAAAGTCACCTGTTCTTAAAGGAACAGCGTAGGATTTGATTTAACTACCGACTGTTTTTAACGCTGAATTTAGTGTATTTTGTCCTGGTTTTGTTTACACAAAGTGTTGCTATCGGCAACACGAAGTCTTAACTATTGACCTTTTTCAATAAAACTATTAGTACGGCTAAAAGTCCTGCATTCAATTGTTTACCTCGAGAGGACTAAATGAACAATATCGCAAACTTTCTCATCTTTTGTAACCAGTAGCGTGTCTCTGTGGAGTAAACGTAGTACTGCTATGAAGTATAAGTACACACTCAGTAGTATACAGCCCAGTTGAATACTCTGTAGGAGTATTTGAGTATTTCATTTGTTTGCATGCCGGATCAGTAAAAGCACATTGAGTGACTTTATAAGACAGACATGAAACATAATGAATACATGAAATGTATCACAAATGATCTAAAGAGCGATGCTAAGCCGTGTGTATGTATTTCTTTGTTCTCCACAGACGTCCAGCAGCTGGTTCCAGAAGAGGTTCCCCCTGAGCAGCAGGAGTGGACCCCCAGTCTGGACCAGGAGGACCAGGAGCCCCCACACATCAAAGAGGAACAGGAAGAACTCTGGATCGGTGAGGAGGAGGAGCTCCAAGGGCTGGAGGAGGCCGACGTCAAGTTCCCATTCGCTGCCGCGATGAGGGAAGGAGACGAGGAACCGGCTCACGAGGGTTCTCTACGAGCCTCCGAACCCGAGACGGACGTCAGAGGCGACCGTGAGGAGGAAGAAGAGCAGGAGGAGGAGGAGCAGGAGGAGGAGGAGGAGGAGGAGGAGCCTCGGTCGGCTTCGGACCCTCCGACGAACGACGAAGCGCCCGAGACGGATATCGAATGCAGCGCCGGGCAAATGTCGCCGGGCAAACGTTTCGGCTGCTCCATCTGCGGAAAGAGATTCGGCACCGACGCCGGTCTGGGTCAACACATGAAAACCCACGCGGGGGAGAAACCGTGCGGCTGTTCGGTCTGCGGCGAGCGGTTCTCCCGGAGGTCCTCCTTGACGACGCACATGAGGATCCACGTGGACGGGAAACCGTTCAGCTGCCCGGTTTGCAGAACGAGCTTCGGTTCCAGCGGCAGCTTGCATCAACACATGAGAACCCACGCCGGGGAGAAACCGTGCAGTTGCAAAGTCTGCGGTCAGCGGTTCTCCCGGAAGTCCTCTTTGAGGACTCACATGAGGCTCCACTCGGACGGGAACCGGTTCTGTTGCCCGGTTTGCAAGACGAGCTTCGGTTCCAGCAGCAAGCTGGTCATCCACATGAGGATCCACACGGGGGAGCGGCCCTTCAGCTGCGCGGTCTGCAGCAAGAGATTCGCCATACACGGGAACCTGAGACGGCACTTGAAAGTTCACACGGGGGAGAAACCGTTTGGTTGTTCGCTCTGTAGCAAGAGATTCACGCAGAAGGGACACCTGAGGCAACACCTGGCCGTCCACACCGGAGAGAAACCGTTCGCCTGTTCCTTTTGCAGCAAGAGATTTACCCAGCACAGTAACCTGAGGCGGCACCTGATGGTCCACACGCACACGGGACAGACCACTTAGCAGACATGAGGGATAAACCAGTCAGCAGACTGTCGTAACCATAGAAACCAGTTGGCTGGCAGTGGTAACCAGAGAGACGACACGCGGGAGAAACCATTGAGTTGTAGCGTTTAAAAAAGACTTTGTGGAGAAGCAGAAAAAACCTGAAGCTGCAGAGACTGAAGCACCGTGAGCAAGAATCGAACCCGGACCAGCTCAGAAACCGCCAGACTTAAGGTCACTACGGGGAACTTTAACATTGTGTTGAATCTGGCGCCCCCTGTGGACTTAAGTGGTAGTGTCCCTTTAGAAAAGCTCTCATTCTACTGCAGCAGGGTCTGACAGTCTGGTTCTCAGGTGCCCCTCTTCCCTCCAGCGAGTCCAGCAACACGTCGTGGGTCTCCAGCAGAGTGGTGTAGGCTCCTGGTCTCTGCTGGATCTGGGTCCTCTAGAGATGACTCTGCCTTCAATGTAAATAGGAATGTCGTGTTGGGTTCCACGTGACGCCGAAGCTAATGTTAGAGTTACCATGGCAACGGGCAGCATGCCCCTATAAACCCACGTGATTCATGAATAAAATGAAAGTTAATCTCTGATGACGTGTGAAGTTTGAGTCGTTCTCTTCGGGTTATTTTCATGTACTTTTCTGTAAAAACGCGTCATATTTATTTGAGTTCTGTGTACTTTCTGTGTGTAAAGTAACTGAGTCTTAACTAAAGCCGCCAAATAAATAAAAGTTTTTATTTTTATGCAACTTAAAATGTCTATGGAATCCATTTATATCACTGTACTATCTTGTGTTTATTATTATATAATATAACTGTATAAGAATCTATAATTGTAATGCATCAGATACGTGTAAATCAACCATTTGATAATCAATTATCACAATAAAGGCAATATATTTATAGCCTTTGTGATATATATATATAGCTTTTATTGTGATATATATACATATGACATGTATGTATATTTGTGTGTGTATTTAGATATATATATATATATATGTGTATTTATATACACATATGTAGATATATATATATATGTGTGTGTAGATATATATGCATATATATATATATATATATATATACACGTGTGTGTGTGTATATATGTGTATATATAAATAGTCTTTATTGGAATATATAGCTTTTATTGTGTGTGTGTGTATATATATATATACAAATACATATGTATATACATATGTATATATATATGTATGTATATATATATACATATATAAATAAATATGTATTTGTATATATATACATACATAAATAGGTATTTGTATATATATATACATATATATATGTGTATATATATATACTTCATTATGATATATCCATCCAAGATATATATATATATTTGTATATATGTGTATATATATATATATTATATATCTATATGAGATCTGGTTTAAATGTTTGTCTTTAATTTAAAATCTAAGCTGACGTAAAAAAAAAAAGGAAATAAATTGCAAATAACTATTTCATTAATAAATTGCGAGTGATGGCGTCGCTTCATCTGAACTCACAGGAAACACATCGACCTGCAGACGAGGAAACAGGAAGTTGAGTTGTAGAATCTCATCGTGGACCAGCAGAAGAAGTCCTCCATCCCGTTAGGCTCCTCCTCCTCTCCCCCTCGGCCCCTCCCCCTCGGCGCCTCCATCTGCTAACGGGGCCCAGTGTTCCCACCGTGTCGGTCCCAGTTAATCATTCCTCGCCTCCCCACGCAGACCTGCACCTTTCCTTTCCCCCCGTGTACAGCAGAGCTCCTCGTGTGTCCAGACATGTGGTCCCGGATCCGCTGCGTGTGCCTGGTCCTGGTGTTCTGGGGTCCGGTGGGCGGCGGGCCCCTGACGGACCCCCACCCCGGCATGACGGACCAGCAGCTGTTCTGGGGCTCCGACCAGTACGACTTCTCCGTGGTGCTTCCTGCCGCCGGGCTGGAGTGCT
This sequence comes from Cyclopterus lumpus, assembly GCF_009769545.1. Classification (NCBI taxonomy): domain Eukaryota; kingdom Metazoa; phylum Chordata; class Actinopteri; order Perciformes; family Cyclopteridae; genus Cyclopterus; species Cyclopterus lumpus. Next base: position 2,064,109 of record NC_046971.1, on the reverse strand, counting down.
TCTGGCACTTCGCCCACCGCGGAGAGAGATTCTACCTGAGCTTCATGGTGAGGAGGCCGAGAGGTCGAGAGGTCACGAGGTCACGAGGCCGAGAGGTCACGAGGTCACGAGGCCGAGAGGTCACGAGGTCACGAGGCCGAGAGGTCACGAGGCCGAGAGGCCGAGAGGTCACGAGGCCGAGAGGCGTCACTTTTAATCCTTTTAACATTAATCTGTAAAGAAACTCCTTCTTTCCAAGTCAACTAGTGTTCAATATTCATAACATTGTTTTAATTCAACGTAGAGAGGGACCGCCTTGAAAGGTCATGGGGTCATCGGCTCGTGTGTGTGTGTGTGTGTGTGTGTGTGTGTGTGTGTGTGTAAAGTTAAAGTTCACAGTGAAACAGAAGTCAGGAAGTATTTCTCAGTGAGACAAATCCGTCACATTTGATTGGACCGCTTTAAAGTGGGCGGGGCTTACAGTTTCCCTTCAGTGTATGCAAACTATAACTCTGCGTTGTATTGAACTGTCTGTCTGCCTGTCTGTCTGTCTTCAGGTCCAGTGGGTGACGGGCGTCGGCCATGACAGACACCTGTCTGTCACCGTCAACGCTCCCAGCGGCCTTCTGGTGTCGACTGTCGATGACCCCAAGGGTCAGATCAACTTTGAGGCCGAGGAAACGGGTAGCTGTCTGTCTGTCTGCCTGTCTGTCTGCCTGTCTGTCTGCCTGTCTGTCTGCCTGTCTCCGTGTATCTTTACACTGTGTGTATATTGTGTATATTGTGTATATTGTGTACATCGTGTGTATTGTGTACATTCTATACATTGTATATATTGTGTTTATTGTGTGTATATTGTGTCTCACTTCCTGTGTGTATTGTGTCTCACCTCCTGTGTGTATTGTGTCTCACCTCCTGTGTGTATTGTGTCTCACTTCCTGTGTGTATTGTGTCTCACTTCCTGTGTGTATTGTGTCTCACCTCCTGTGTGTATTGTGTCTCACTTCCTGTGTGTATTGTGTCTCACTTCCTGTGTGTATTGTGTCTCACCTCCTGTGTGTATTGTGTCTCACCTCCTGTGTGTATTGTGTCTCACTTCCTGTGTGTATTGTGTCTCACTTCCTGTGTGTATTGTGTCTCACTTCCTGTGTGTATTGTGTCTCACCTCCTGTGTGTATTGTGTCTCACCTCCTGTGTGTATTGTGTCTCACCTCCTGTGTGTATTGTGTCTCACTTCCTGTGTGTATTGTGTCTCACCTCCTGTGTGTATTGTGTCTCACCTCCTGTGTGTATTGTGTCTCACTTCCTGTGTGTATTGTGTCTCACTTCCTGTGTCCCTCCAGGTTTCCATCAGATGTGCTTCAATAACTTCCACAACCACTTCGGCTCCATGCAGATGTTCCTCAGCTTCGGTGTTTACTACGACGGATACAAAGACTCCGCCCACCAGAAAGAGGAGGAGCTAAAGAAGAAGGAGGAGCTCAGCCAGGACCTGAACAACACACTGAGCTTCATAGAGGTACACATACACACACATAAACATGCACGCACACACATACATAGATATACACACGCACACACACACATGCACACGCACACACACAGTCACAGACAAAGACACACACACACGCACACACAGTCACAGACAGACACAAACACACACACAGTCACACACACAAACACACACAGTCACAGACATACACACACACATGCACACGCACACACAGTCACAGACAGACACAAACACACACACAGTCACACACACACACACACACAGTCACACACACACACAGTCACAGACAGACACACACACACACACAGTCACACACACACACAGTCACAGACAGACACACACACACACACACACACAGTCACACACACACACACAGTCACACACACACAGAGTCACAGACAGATACACACACACAAACAGTCACACACACACACACACACACAGTCACACACACACACACACACACACATTAATGACGTGATACCGTGTGTTCCAGGACGCCACTCACAACGTGGAGAACCACGTGTTCCACGTGTTCCGCTACTACAGCTTCGGCCGCATGGCGAGGAGCGCCGACCACTTCCTGCTGCTGTCCAACTCGCGGTACGTCACCCGGTGGTCGGTCTTCCTCAGCCTCCTCATCGTCACCTCCGGGTACCTGCAGCTCCTCTTCCTCAGGAGGCTCTTCGTCACCCAGAGCGGCGGCGAGGAGGAGAAGCCCCGCTGCTGAGGCCGCGTCGTGTACTCATGTACTTGTGTACTTGTGTATTGTGTACTTGTGTACTCATGTACTTGTGTATTGTGTACTTGTGTACTTGTGTACTTTCTTCACGCCGCCTCAATAAACACGAGGTGATCGGCGCTGGTCGAAATGTGTATTTATTCAAATAAGGGCGTTAAGAAGGGTTGAAGGTCATAGAGGAGCTGAGAGGGCCTCGTCTGTCCCGGTGTCAATGGTCTGGATCCTCTCGTACAGGCGCTGTTGAGGCGTCACAGCCGACCCGGCTCGCAGGTCCAGGACGTACTGGATCCTCCCAGTTTCCCTTAATCCGGTCGGGAGGCGACCTGAAACGGCGCCTGCGCGACACTCTTTGCAGAAATGTTGCGCAACGGCACTCGACACAAGCTGAAATGGTTATTTTAAATTTATATCAGCACGGGGTTTGATTTCAGTGCAATGAGTGTTGCCCTCACAGCTTCTACTGCAACACACATCGTGACATTATTTTATATTATTATAAGTCTTATAAGATGTTAAACGACGGTTCAGTTAGAGGTTATCGTCTCTGATTGGACGTATATGTATCTCAGTTATAGTATATAAAACTCTTTCTTACATTTATGTATACGTTTAAATTCCAGCTCTGCGGTTTTATTTCCCCATGCATTAATCTATGTAATGTACAGATATTTACACACAATAAAAGTTGAACATAGTTTTTTTATGTTGGTTAAAGGAGGATAAACTAAAGAAAACAATCAGATACAGAGACGCAATACAAGTTCATGAAATACGATCAAATACAGAAAAACACAAATATAGATATGCAAGTTATGAAACACAAGCAAATTCAGAAATGCGCTGCAAATACAGGAATGTTCTAGAAATAAAGAAAACCAAATGCATAAATATGTTGACAAATACAGCGTTGTGCTACAAATACAGAAAACACCAAAATACGTAAAAAGGTACCTGAGATACAGAAATGTTCTAGAAGTAAAGAAAACACAACCGAATACTACAAAAAACACAAGCAGTGCTCAAGAACACAATAAAGTTACAAAAGAAGCTTTAAGGGACACAAAAAACTGATGGACACACGTGGACACATCATGTTGTTGTTGTTGTTGTTGTTGTTTGTGAAGTTGGAGACGGGCTACAGGCCGTTGGTTGGTTTTGAAGCCTCGGACGTAAAACACAGGACCTTTTTAAAGGCTTGGTATAGATATAGATATATATATACACATATTTGTATATATATATATATACACACATATACAATACTTTGGCTGTGTGCGTATATGTATATATATATATATATATATATACATATACGCACACAGCCAAAGTATTCGCCGCAACTCTCCAATCTGCTAGGGCCATGTATACTGATAGAGACAAACTAGAATGGGATCTTTCTTGTGCTGAAGAAAGAATCAAGACTCTGACAAAGAACCTCCAGCAGAGGGACAGCACAATCAAAGAAAAGAGCTTGGAGTCCATCATAAAGGATTTGCACTCCAAAGTCTCTCTGAGAAACTAGAATCCCAAAGCCAGGTGTTCATCCAGGTGTTCATCCAGGTGTTCAGCCAGAGGACTCCGCTCTCCGAAGGTTCAGACAAGACTACCCCCATCCTCGAGTCCCCCCCCCCCCCCCCCCGTTCCCACCAGCCGCCGGGACACCGCCCATCGCTCCCCTCCGACCTTCCCTCTCTTTCATCCCTCTGCCCCCTCTTCTTCCCTTACCTCTCACCCCTCAACCCCATCCCTACATCCCTTCCCCCTCGACCCCTTTTCCGCTTCATAACTTTGCAATGAACCATTCAAACCCATATCGCTACTAGTGTGATCATTGTTAGTGAATAACCTTTATGTTTATGTTCAATGTCACCGAGTCAGTTTTTTAGTGATAAGCTATCAGGCCTCGTGACTGAGTGTTTGCGAGTGTTTGCAGACGTGGGTGAATAATTACTTTCTCGGCGAGAAAGGCTGCTGCTGCTGCACACCGTGCTGCTACACACTCTGCTGCTGCACACTCTGCTGCTACACACTCTGCTGCTACACACCGTGCTGCTACACACTCTGCTGCTGCACACTCTGCTGCTGCACACTCTGCTACTGCACACTCTGCTGCTGCACACTCTGCTGCTACACACTCTGCTGCTGCACACTCTGCTACTGCACACTCTGCTACTGCACACTCTGCTGCTGCTACACACTCTGCTGCTGCTGCACACCGTGCTGCTGCTGCTACACACTCTGCTGCTGCTGCACACCGTGCTGCTGCTGCTACACACTCTGCTGCTGCTGCACACCGTGCTGCTGCTGCACACTCTGCTGCTGCTGCTACACACTCTGCTGCTGCTACACACTCTGCTGCTGCTGCACACCCTGCTGCTGCTGCTACACACTCTGCTGCTGCTGCACACCGTGCTGCTGCTGCACACTCTGCTGCTGCTGCTACACACTCTGCTGCTGCTACACACTCTGCTGCTGCTGCACACCGTGCTGCTGCTGCACACTCTGCTGCTGCTGCACACCATGCTGCTGCACACCATGCTGCTGCACACCGTGCTCATCGTGTTGAGCTCTCAGGGCGTCTGGAGCAGAAAGTCTGAGCCCGTCCTCAACGAGGCGGCCGCGGGACTGTTCAGAGGATCCGACAAATACGACTTTGCCGTCGAGGTTCCTGCCGCAGGGACGGAGTGTTTCTGGCACTTTGCCCACCAGAGTGGAAGCTTCTACCTGACGTACATGGTGAGTTTCATCTTGTCTGCAGAGATTAAGTGTTTTTTTTTGTTGATGCGCTTGTCGGGAGGTGATTGAGGAACAAGGTTGTTTTTTGGGGGGTTTTTGTGTGCCATTTGTCCTCCGGCTTATCACACTGACTTTCAAGGTCATCCAGTTTGACTTTTAAACGTGATCATTATCGTTGTAACCTATAAGTAATGTTTGCAAAAGCGCTCTCATACTTTGCAGAAATTAAGACTATGGGCTCATAGATATTAATATTAAAAAAGAGAGACTTACCCGCACTGAATTGACTTCTTCAAAGCTGACTAACTTCATCTGGAACAATGAATTAATGAATTATGCAGATAAATTAAATCAGATCAGTGCAAAAATAAAAAAGATTTCAGCTCCAAGTTCCAGACTGTTAACTGACCAATGGAACCAAATAACTTTTAATTGTTTAAATATGTTTTTATGGGGAATTGTTAATACTAAATATTAAATGACTTACTCTTATTGAAACACGCATTTCATTTTAGTTCTGCCGTAGTTTAGTTTTAAAGGTGCTAAATACAGACTTCAGAGCACTCCGTTTGGAAGAGTTGTGATAGTAGTGTGGATGGGCGAAAGCACATTGGGTTATATTTGCAATATATATTGATATATATATATTTGCCAACATTAGATATATCCACAGAAACAAGAAAACATTATAACTTTTATGAGAATGACTGAGGACGTAAATAGTTGCCGTATCTCACAAGAGTGTTACTGCTGAGACAGAGAAAGGTCTAGAACAGCTAGCGAAGGTCTTCTTGTGGGGTTTGTTGAGTATTTTGATGTGTGGTCTCAGGTGCAGTGGGTAACGATGATGGCCAATGATCACCGGCTGTTTGTGACGGTAAACTCACCACAGGGCGTTCTCGTGGCTTCAGAGAACCAGGCGGTCGGTCAGATGGACTTCCAGACTCAGGTGACAGGTGGGTTCATCAGAGATCCTCATCATGAACCAAAGTATTATAGCCGTACCGTCCTCTGAGGTAACGGCAGTGTCCTCCCGACAGGTTTTTACCGGATCTGTCTCGGGAACCACAACAACCAGTTTGGAGGTATCAGGGTCTTTGTGAACTTCGGCGTCATCTACGAAGGCTCCGAGGAGTCAAAGAGAGAGACGGAAGAAGGAGAGAAGGTCCTCAACAGCACTCTGGCTGGTATTGAGGTATTTGTCTTCGTTCAAGTCTCTGGGATTTTAGAATCAGTCATGTTTAGCACAGAGAGAGCCTCCTGTGCAGTGTTTGAAATATAAAAGGATTTTAAAGAACAGCTGCCTCATCGAAAGTGAATTTTGGGTAGCGACGGAATGAGATCACGGATACAAGCGGTTAAAATGTGCTTCCTTCGTTCGTTGGCTGGACCTTTAAGATAAGGAGTGGATCCCAGATGTACATCAGGACGCCTCCTCCCTTTAGAGGTTTTCTGGCCACGTCCAACCGGTAAGAGGCCCAGGGGAAGACCCACAACTCACAAGGGATTATTTATCTCCTCTGGCCTGGGAACACCTCGGGGTTTTCCCAGTAAGAGCTGGAACATGTTGCTGACGAGAGGCACGTCCGTAATTTGCCTGGTTCCGGATAACAGGAGGTGGAATGGATGGATGGACTCTCTTTTTCCACTTCACCCGATTCACTCAGCTCACACTTTCTTTTTTAATCCCCCAAACTCAACGGGCGGAGAATAGCAGATCTCAGCGGTGTATTTTTTTAATTATACAGCAAATATCATTCCTGAAGACAGCATTTCCACATTTTCACATATGAATAATGGTGTGATTTATTCCCATCTTCTTATTTAATCATTCTAATGTTATCAGAGTTGGAATAGTTTCAGGTCCTTTCTTTCTTTCAAGTGTATCATCCTATGATCTGTGGCCTATTGCGTGTTGACATGAAACTAAACAACGTACCGTGTCTGATTTAGGGGAGTGTGCAGAAGCTCCAGAATCAGATCTTCCACATGTGGCGTCATTACAACTTTGCCCGCATGAGGAAAGGGAAGGATCACTACCTCCTCCTGTCCAACTTCAACTACGTCACCTGGTGGTCAGCGACCCAAAGCCTCATCATCCTCCTTTCTGGATACCTGCAGCTCCTGGTCCTCAAAAGACTCTTCCACACGGACTGCAGCAGGCCACGATGCTGAAGGGAAGAACGTCCACACGTCCTCCACCACCGCCGCTTCAACCCCTGACGGGATTTCTGCTTTTTCACAACATATTTTTATTAATACATGTTTGGAAGAGTTAAAAGATCCTGCACACTATCTGAAGCTAGAGACCAAAACACTCTTGGGTACAAGCTTATGGTGGGCCAACTCTTTTAAATAATGTTTTTTGATTAAAATAAACTTCTCTTCTCCACATTTATTTGTTGATATCACAAGTGGAAACTATCAAAAACCCGCTGTAGAGGGTCGACTCCATTGAAGTCAGGAAGAATTTCGACAGTTTGCGGACGATGGCGTCCTACTCACTGCTAACACATGAGAAGGCATTCCATTATCATCCCACTTATATTGTATGCTTCCTCTTAGACAATGTGAAAGTTTCATAGCTGAAATGTATGAACTTAATCTCTAATTATTTTTCAACCTCAAAGAATTAGTGCATTAGTATCTACTATTTTAAGTAATTATTCTAATGATGCATTTAGCTATAAAATGCTGCTTTCTCTTAATATTCTCGAGCAAACCTAAATAATTTTTGCCTTGTGTGGGAGCGACGTAACATCCGGTTGTAAATGATGCCAAGGACGTTAAAATATTTTATTTTTGCACGTCAGTAGGCTGGAGCATTACTACTGCACCAGTTCCTAAAACCGGAAATGAGTCATGTTTGCACTTCCAGTTCACTCCTCTTGAAGTCAATGGGTTCTTAGCTAGACGTCTGAAATAAGGTCAGTGGTTAACACAAGCTTACGTTTTATTCTATGATACAGTATATTTGAGAGTACAACACATCATCACCGTGACAAGTCCGTCTTCACAGACTCGTTGTGTTCCCAGTTTGTTTATAACTTCAGCTTCTTACTTCTGCCGATTGCATCCAAGATTAAAAAATCCTAAAAGTTGTGTTTATTCAAGAAAAAATTTCTTGCTGAACAAAACGTCTTCGTATCAATAAAGTTTAATTGCCACAGAGATTATTTTCTGCAATAATCAAAAATCCAAATGGAAAAACTTTCCTTACTTTGGTATTAAGTATTTTTTAAGGCCAACCTGGAAGTTAGCATCACACTGGTTCCCTCGTCTTGAAGCCAATGAGATTTTTTCCATAGTATTTTGGTTTATTGTTATTCTCTTACGATAATAGGTTCCAGAATATCTTTGTAATGGTCTTGTTAAACTTGAGCTTGTATCGCCCTTTTCTAGTCATAAAATACATATAATTGAGCTCATGAAATACAATAAAATGCTCGAATTAAATCAACGTCTATTTTGTTTTATTTTTGCTAACTCTCATGTCATTTTAGCTCCTCCCACTCTGACCCCTCACCTGGTCCTCCACGCCCATCTCACCTGCTGCCTCACTATTTAAGCCCCTCACTTGCACTTGAAGTAACACACCTGCCAGATTGTCTTGTGTGTTACTGCTGAACTTATTATTCCCGATTACTGTCCCTTATCTGCCTGTTCTGACCCTTTCTGCCTGTTTTCGCTTTAGGATTCTCTGGCTGCTCCTTTTGGATTAGTTTTTCTTTGTGACTGGTCTCCTGGTGTTGACCCTGTCTGAACTTTAGTAAACCCAACTGTCCTTGTTAATCTGTCTCTGTGTCGTGCTTTTGGGTTCCTGTGCGCTTGTATCAGATTTTCACCTGCTGACATGAAATCTTATCTACATTTCTCAAATGTCTTGGACACAATAGGTCCTTTCGTTTTGTTTATTACCAACAGGAACTTTTCCTTCTAGCTTTGGGAATGCAGCAGTGCGGCCTCTTTAAGAACGGCGACTGCGGGTCAGTGGTTAGCAGGTCTGTCTTTCAATCAGGGGGTTGGTGGTTCAATCCCTGCCCTAGTTGTTGTGTCCTTGAGCAAGACACTTAACCCTGTAGCTGTAACATGATTGTAAGTCGCTTTGGAAAAAAAGCCCAGCCAGTGCATTCTAATATTAGACTTTTTATCAAAGGTTTGAGATAAATGAGTTGTTATCCCATTGTTTTGTCTTCCAGCACTGCACAGACACACAGCTGCATCTGCCCTTCAGACAAAATGATCCCAACTGCTTTAATATTAAACATTAAGTGTTGGATTTCTCCAGTTAAATGAAAGCAAAACTGAAATCATCTTAATTGGGCAGCCGAGCTCAAGACATTTTGTCTTACAAGATCTCGGTGACGTAAGCCAGAAACTTAGGAATGATGTTTGACAGAGACCTTTGAGGAGCGGCAAAGGGAGTTCCTGCTTCCTTCAGCTCAGAAATGCAGCAAAAATCAAGTCTTAATTCTTTTATTCTTTATTTAGAAAAGGGTATTTGTGCTTTTATGTCTTGTTTAGACTGCTGCAGCTCTCAACCTCAGTCAAAAATCAATCTTATGCCTCCAACTTGTTCAAAATGGCACTAAAAGTAGGGCCCATATCCCCCCAGTCTTAGCATATCTGCACTGGTTACCAGTTCACTAAATAAATCTCATCTTGCCACTTTCGTACTTCAATAAGATTTTGATTGCAAGACTTTTACTTATGTATTTAAGCATCTAAGTTTTTTTACATTTCAGTACTGGTACTTTGATTCATGGAAAGGCTCTGAATGGTTTGTCCGCCACTTGTTGCCCTGTTTCCAGTGTTTATGCTACGCTAAGCTAACTGCCTTTAGCTTTTACCGTACAGACATAACAGTGATATTAATCTGCTCGGCTCATTCTTCACCAGGAAGTTAATAAGTCGATTCCCCAAAATGCAGATTTCCCTTGTGATCGGTGCCAATGGGCTCATACTCTCACAGCCTTGAGCTTGACGAGCAGGTTCAACCAACCAATAGAATGTAGTGCACGTGGCAAGAATGTTTCATTAAAGCATCAGAGAATAAACGGCTGCTGAAACACAAGTTCTTTCATTTTCACCAACTTGCGCACTTGGATTCAGACGGTCTGTTCGTCAGCAGGTAAAAGATCTTCTAAGACTATTAGACTGTTACATACTTAATGAGCTGAACATCTCTAAAGTGAGAATTTAACTGATAATCCCGTTTTTAATTGTCTAATTTTAATAGTTTATTTTGCTGACGGAGTTACAATCTTTTTAGTGCAAAATTCCCTCCTTGTGTTTCTTTGTTGAGCTGCGATGAAGTGACAGCAACCCTTGAGTAATAAAAAGACAACCTTTGGAAAATATCCACATGATTTTAATAGATATTTCTTCTGTCCGCTTTGAACAGGAGCTTTGATTACAGGATCCAAAACCTGGTGAGATGTTTATGGGGGCCCCTGTGCTTAGATTTGGAAACCTTTAACAGCTATACTCCATGTCATGGACTGTTTTACAGAAACATATGCACATACAGGTAGACTTATATTACACCTACAATAAATCTGATGAAGACAAGTGTTAGAACCAGATGTTGGAGGTTGTTGTGCACACATGTACCATTTACCGTAACAAAGATGAGGCTAAAGGTGGAAACGGATTAATTTTGCTTTGAACCTTTAATGGAGCTCTTGTGAAGTCAAAGAACAGAAGTGCATGGGAGGTCATTAATATTTGCTGACCATAGATATCTTGTACTTCTTATCTTATATCTTTATAGATGTTTTAGTCCACAACCTTTTTATACAGCTAAATGCTTAATTAAATTAATTATTTATTTATTTAGACAAATATATTTGTCATTGTGACAGCCACACTTAAAAAAAAAATGGGTAGATGATGGTGGTGAGAGAGAAGACATAATTAAAATGAGTCAGCTCAAATAACCCAGCCAAGACATCAGGTTAGAAAGCGCCACCCACCTCTAGCTGCAGTAAAGTAAAAAGTTTTAAAAAATGAATCAGGAGCTACTGTTCACCCGACTTGTTTCCTTTTGAAGGACAGTTGTAAAAAGTCCCGGTTTTGTTTGTTTCTGTTGTGTTCAGTGTGGTTGAGTTCACTTCACTGGGGCACCGGTGCAGTTCAATCCAAGCTAACTGCCTCTCTGTCTCGACAGCTCCTCATGGACAACAAGGAGCTCTACCTGTCCTCACTGGATATGTCCTTGAGCCTATGTACCACCATCTACCAGATGGCTGACCATGCTAAGACCAACAAGAGGAAATGCCAACAAGTCGCCCAGAGAGTCAAAGGACTGGAAGGACTGCTTTTCACCATAAAAAAAAAAGAGCAGGGCAGAATCTCTGAGACTGTGGAGAACGTTCTGAAGGAACTCTGCAGCACTCTGACATCTGCCAAGACGCTGATGGAGAAAGTCTCCCAATATAATTCTCTTTCCACTTTGACGAAGCCCAAGATCGATGTCGACAAGTTCTCCAATGTGGACGAAAGGCTGGTTGATAACTTCCGGGCACTGTCTGGGTTTTTTCTTATTGACCAGGGCAAGAACCCGGGTACCATGTCCCCAATGGGCCCCTCAGCCCAAATGACTCAAGCCAACGCCATGCCCCCCATGATGTATGGCCCCTCAGCCCAAATGACTCAACCCAACGCCATGCCCCCCATGATGTATGGCCCCTCAGACCAAATGACTCAACCCAACGCCATGCCCCCCATGATGTATGGCCCCTCAGCCCAAATGACTCAACCCAACGCCATGCCCCCCATGATGTATGGCCCCTCAGCCCAAATGACTCAACCCAACGCCATGCCCCCCATGATGTATGGCCCCTCAGCCCAAATGACTCAACCCAACGCCATGCCCCCCATGATGTATGGCCCCTCAGCCCAAATGACTCAACCCAACGCCATGCCCCCCATGATGTATGACCCCTCAGCCCAAATGCCTCAACCCAACGCCATGCCCCCCATGATGTATGGCCCCTCAGCCCAAATGCCTCAACCCAGCACCATGCCCTACATGACAATGTATAACCCAGCAACCCCTTTTCCTTCACAGAGCACCATGCCCACTTTGACAATGCCTTACCCCACAACTCCCTCGCCTTTCAGCAGCGTTATGCCCTCCATGGGAATGTCTAACTCCATTTCCCCCTTGTCCTCCATCCCTTTCTCCACCCTAACAGACCATAATTCGGACGTGGGCATGATGGCCCCAATGAATGTTTCAAGACAAACTACACCTGCGGTACCAAACTATGGGTTTTCACTGAGGTGAGGTCTTCTCAGTAACAACTAAAACCAGAAGTGGAGAAGTAAAAATCCTCCACATACTCTTGTCACAGTGCAGGGAAGCACATTGCTATCACCAGAAACGCAATTTGTGCGGATCATTATCTGTAACCAGTGTAGCATTGTAGCATTGGGGAACTAGCTAGCTTGCTAGTGGAGTAGCAGCCCCTCTGCCCCACTCCCCACTGCTCCGGAGAAAGACAAGCTAACTAGCATGCCATCCGTCTCCGGAGCAGCGTACGCTCTCTTCCCATCAACACTTTTCAGGACACTAGTACTAGAAAAATGATCACAACAAACTGTTCAATGTCCATTCTACTCCTTTTACATTCCTATGGCCTAGAAAGCAAAATGTCAAGATTAAGTATCACTGACGTTGAAGGATCATTCAACATTCGTATGGAATCATCAACAGTGACATCATATATCAGCAAAAAAGTGCCCTTGACGGCAACAACACTGGACATTTGTGCCAGACTTTTATTCTCACTTCGATCTCCAAGACAAAGCCTCGGCCATCAAGTCCTCTTTGTCTCCAGAGGACCGGCCGCTGTCGGTATCTACAGCGGATGTTAGAAAAACCCTGAAGAGAGTGAATATGAGTGAAGCTGCTGGACCTGAAAACATCTCTAGTTGTCTACTAAGAATTCGCTAACCAAGCGAACGGATGTCGTCAATGACATTTTCAGCATATCACCGTCACGGGAGAGACCTGCAGTATCGAGTCTAAACCACTACCGGCCTGTGGCACTCACACCTGTCTGAACTTACAAACAGACCTTGCACGGAGCCCCCCAGGGCTGTGTGCTCAGCCCCTTCCTGTTGTAATTAATCCTCCACCCTCCTCTTATAATATTGTTGTTTTGAAAATGGGACTGCAAAATGTATTTCCCTGTTGCACTGTGACAATGAATAACCTTGTGATGACTATTAACCAACACAATTATGTTAATTACTGCTTTTGAAGAAGATTATTCTTTCTGCATGTACAGTTCTTTTTCACTACAAGTTTCTTACACCTGCAGTGTGCCTTCATTGGACATTTATTCAGTTTATTTTACATGTATGCACTATTCATCATTATGATTGTATTATTTCTAAGTGAGGCACTTTATTACAGTTTCTGTTTTGATAATACTCTCAATTCAATTCAATTGTTTTTGTATAGCCCAGGATCACAAATTACAAATTTGCTTTGCAATCTGTACACATACATATTTCTTTCAACATATTCAGTGGCTTAAAGGATTTATAGTACTGATGGTTTGTAAACAACACCTCATGAACTATTTGCATGGAGAATAATAATGTATTGTTAAAACATGTTACAGAGGAGCTTTTTGTTATTAAAGGAACATTCAGTAACTTCAAAACTTGAGTGTGGAGAGTTTTTTTTTTACCTTCAAGTTCACTTCCCACTTCATGTCATACTTTAAAGAAAGTTAATGTATAATAATTATTTTACTCTCTTTAATCATCCGTGAGAAGGACCAAGGTACGCATAAAACTGGGAGGGCAGGTAAAGGTGAAAAAGATACCCAATAATATTTATAAGAATTACAATGGGGAACAAAGGGACAAATAGGAATAACTAAATAAGTTCAACATAATTGTGTTGATGTTACACCCCTAAAAAGGGGGATAAATAATCACAAGAGTGATTTGGTGTCTTTTCCCCAACAAGGCTTTACTTTTGTGAGGAAAAGATCGAGATTCTCCCAGAGGTATGTGGGCGGAGACTAAAGCAATCGATCTCAGACTCAAGATCCAGACTGCTTAGTAGATCACTCATCTCTTTACTCTATTATTTTAACTTGCACAATAATGAACGACATAAATAATGTAAGAACAACACCATAGTCAACACCTTAATCTTCTAAACACTTATGTCATTTATGAACAATCACAATCAAGCACAACAGAGCATGACATCTCCCTACTCTCTAGCCTGCTCAAGAGTGCATGTTTTCCAACCTGTCACATTGAGGTCTACAGAACTTAGGACGAACAACATGATGAGGGCTCCATGAAACCAGAGACACTCCTGATCCATCTTCTGACTGCAGAACATATGACGTTGGTGAGTCCATGGCTTATTGAAGCAGAGAGAAGTGGTGCAGATGTACTCTCCCAAGCACTGTGTCAATGTGTAGCCCGGAGCACTGTGTCAATGTGTAGCCCGGAGCACTGTGTCAATGTGTAGCCCGGAGCACTGTGTCAATGTGTAGCCCATAGCACTGTGTCAATGTGTAGCCTGGAGCACTGTGTCAATGTGTAGCCCATAGCACTGTGTCAATGTGTAGCCTGGAGCACTGTGTCAATGTGTAGCCCGGAGCACTGTGTCAATGTGTAGCCTGGAGCACTGTGTCAATGTGTAGCCCGGAGCACTGTGTCAATGTGTAGCCCGGAGCACTGTGTCAATGTGTAGCCCGGAGCACTGTGTCAATGTGTAGCCCCGAGCACTGTGTCAATGTGTAGCCTGGAGCACTGTGTCAATGTGTAGCCTGGAGCACTGTGTCAATGTGTAGCCCGGAGCACTGTGTCAATGTGTAGCCCGGAGCACTGTGTCAATGTGTAGCCCCAAAGCACTGTGTCAATGTGTAGCCCCAAAGCACTGTGTCAATGTGTAGCCCATAGCACTGTGTCAATGTGTAGCCCCAAAGCACTGTGTCAATGTGTAGCCCCGAGCACTGTGTCAATGTGTAGCCCAAAGCACTGTGTCAATGTGTAGCCCATAGCACTGTGTCAATGTGTAGCCCCAAAGCACTGTGTCAATGTGTAGCCCCGAGCACTGTGTCAATGTGTAGCCCCAAAGCACTGTGTCAATGTGTAGCCCATAGCACTGTGTCAATGTGTAGCCCAAAGCACTGTGTCAATGTGTAGCCGGAGCACTGTGTCAATGTGTAGCCCCAAAGCACTGTGTCAATGTGTAGCCCCAAAGCACTGTGTCAATGTGTAGCCCCGAGCACTGTGTCAATGTGTAGCCCCAAAGCACTGTGTCAATGTGTAGCCCATAGCACTGTGTCAATGTGTAGCCCCAAAGCACTGTGTCAATGTGTAGCCCCGAGCACTGTGTCAATGTGTAGCCCCAAAGCACTGTGTCAATGTGTAGCCTGGAGCACTGTGTCAATGTGTAGCCCGGAGCACTGTGTCAATGTGTAGCCCAAAGCACTGTGTCAATGTGTAGCCCCGAGCACTGTGTCAATGTGTAGCCCGGAGCACTGTGTCAATGTGTAGCCTGGAGCACTGTGTCAATGTGTAGCCCGGAGCACTGTGTCAATGTGTAGCCTGGAGCACTGTGTCAATGTGTAGCCCGGAGCACTGTGTCAATGTGTAGCCCCAAAGCACTGTGTCAATGTGTAGCCCCAAAGCACTGTGTCAATGTGTAGCCCCAAAGCACTGTGTCAATGTGTAGCCCCAAAGCACTGTGTCAATGTGTAGCCCAAAGCACTGTGTCAATGTGTAGCCCATAGCACTGTGTCAATGTGTAGCCCCAAAGCACTGTGTCAATGTGTAGCCCCAAAGCACTGTGTCAATGTGTAGCCCCGAGCACTGTGTCAATGTGTAGCCCAAAGCACTGTGTCAATGTGTAGCCCCGAGCACTGTGTCAATGTGTAGCCCCGAGCACTGTGTCAATGTGTAGCCCAAAGCACTGTGTCAATGTGTAGCCCCAAAGCACTGTGTCAATGTGTAGCCCAAAGCACTGTGTCAATGTGTAGCCCCAAAGCACTGTGTCAATGTGTAGCCCGGAGCACTGTGTCAATGTGTAGCCCAAAGCACTGTGTCAATGTGTAGCCCCGAGCACTGTGTCAATGTGTAGCCCGGAGCACTGTGTCAATGTGTAGCCTGGAGCACTGTGTCAATGTGTAGCCCGGAGCACTGTGTCAATGTGTAGCCCCAAAGCACTGTGTCAATGTGTAGCCCCAAAGCACTGTGTCAATGTGTAGCCCCAAAGCACTGTGTCAATGTGTAGCCCCGAGCACTGTGTCAATGTGTAGCCCAAAGCACTGTGTCAATGTGTAGCCCGGAGCACTGTGTCAATGTGTAGCCCCAAAGCACTGTGTCAATGTGTAGCCCCGAGCACTGTGTCAATGTGTAGCCCGGAGCACTGTGTCAATGTGTAGCCTGGAGCACTGTGTCAATGTGTAGCCCGGAGCACTGTGTCAATGTGTAGCCCCAAAGCACTGTGTCAATGTGTAGCCCCAAAGCACTGTGTCAATGTGTAGCCCATAGCACTGTGTCAATGTGTAGCCCGGAGCACTGTGTCAATGTGTAGCCCCAAAGCACTGTGTCAATGTGTAGCCCCGAGCACTGTGTCAATGTGTAGCCCGGAGCACTGTGTCAATGTGTAGCCCCAAAGCACTGTGTCAATGTGTAGCCCGGAGCACTGTGTCAATGTGTAGCCGGAGCACTGTGTCAATGTGTAGCCGGAGCACTGTGTCAATGTGTAGCCCCGAGCACTGTGTCAATGTGTAGCCCCGAGCACTGTGTCAATGTGTAGCCGGAGCACTGTGTCAATGTGTAGCCCCGAGCACTGTGTCAATGTGTAGCCCCAAAGCACTGTGTCAATGTGTAGCCCGGAGCACTGTGTCAATGTGTAGCCCAAAGCACTGTGTCAATGTGTAGCCCCGAGCACTGTGTCAATGTGTAGCCCGGAGCACTGTGTCAATGTGTAGCCCGGAGCACTGTGTCAATGTGTAGCCCGGAGCACTGTGTCAATGTGTAGCCCCAAAGCACTGTGTCAATGTGTAGCCCCAAAGCACTGTGTCAATGTGTAGCCCCAAAGCACTGTGTCAATGTGTAGCCCCGAGCACTGTGTCAATGTGTAGCCCAAAGCACTGTGTCAATGTGTAGCCCCAAAGCACTGTGTCAATGTGTAGCCCCAAAGCACTGTGTCAATGTGTAGCCCCGAGCACTGTGTCAATGTGTAGCCCAAAGCACTGTGTCAATGTGTAGCCCCAAAGCACTGTGTCAATGTGTAGCCCCGAGCACTGTGTCAATGTGTAGCCCGGAGCACTGTGTCAATGTGTAGCCCGGAGCACTGTGTCAATGTGTAGCCCCAAAGCACTGTGTCAATGTGTAGCCCCAAAGCACTGTGTCAATGTGTAGCCCATAGCACTGTGTCAATGTGTAGCCCGGAGCACTGTGTCAATGTGTAGCCCCAAAGCACTGTGTCAATGTGTAGCCCCGAGCACTGTGTCAATGTGTAGCCCGGAGCACTGTGTCAATGTGTAGCCCCAAAGCACTGTGTCAATGTGTAGCCCCGAGCACTGTGTCAATGTGTAGCCCGGAGCACTGTGTCAATGTGTAGCCGGAGCACTGTGTCAATGTGTAGCCGGAGCACTGTGTCAATGTGTAGCCCCGAGCACTGTGTCAATGTGTAGCCCCGAGCACTGTGTCAATGTGTAGCCGGAGCACTGTGTCAATGTGTAGCCGGAGCACTGTGTCAATGTGTAGCCCCGAGCACTGTGTCAATGTGTAGCCGGAGCACTGTGTCAATGTGTAGCCCAAAGCACTGTGTCAATGTGTAGCCGGAGCACTGTGTCAATGTGTAGCCGGAGCACTGTCTCAATGTGTAGCCCGGAGCATTGTGTCAATGTGTAGCCCCAAAGCACTGTGTCAATGTGTAGCCCATAGCACTGTGTCAATGTGTAGCCCCAAAGCACTGTGTCAATGTGTAGCCCCAAAGCACTGTGTCAATGTGTAGCCCCAAAGCACTGTGTCAATGTGTAGCCCATAGCACTGTGTCAATGTGTAGCCCAAAGCACTGTGTCAATGTGTAGCCCCAAAGCACTGTGTCAATGTGTAGCCCATAGCACTGTGTCAATGTGTAGCCCCAAAGCACTGTGTCAATGTGTAGCCCCAAAGCACTGTGTCAATGTGTAGCCCCGAGCACTGTGTCAATGTGTAGCCCAAAGCACTGTGTCAATGTGTAGCCCAAAGCACTGTGTCAATGTGTAGCCCCAAAGCACTGTGTCAATGTGTAGCCGGAGCACTGTGTCAATGTGTAGCCGGAGCACTGTGTCAATGTGTAGTCGGAGCACTGTGTCAATGTGTAGCCGGAGCACTGTGTCAATGTGTAGCCGGAGCACTGTGTCAATGTGTAGCTGGAGCACTGTGTCAATGTGTAGCTGGAGCACTGTGTCAATGTGTAGCTGGAGCACTGTGTCAATGTGTAGCCCCGAGCACTGTGTCAATGTGTAGCCCCGAGCACTGTGTCAATGTGTAGCCCCAAAGCACTGTGTCAATGTGTAGCCCCAAAGCACTGTGTCAATGTGTAGCCCCGAGCACTGTGTCAATGTGTAGCCCGGAGCACTGTGTCAATGTGTAGCCCCAAAGCACTGTGTCAATGTGTAGCCCCGAGCACTGTGTCAATGTGTAGCCCGGAGCACTGTGTCAATGTGTAGCCGGAGCACTGTGTCAATGTGTAGCCGGAGCACTGTGTCAATGTGTAGCCCCGAGCACTGTGTCAATGTGTAGCCCCGAGCACTGTGTCAATGTGTAGCCGGAGCACTGTGTCAATGTGTAGCCGGAGCACTGTGTCAATGTGTAGCCCCGAGCACTGTGTCAATGTGTAGCCGGAGCACTGTGTCAATGTGTAGCCCAAAGCACTGTGTCAATGTGTAGCCGGAGCACTGTGTCAATGTGTAGCCGGAGCACTGTCTCAATGTGTAGCCCGGAGCATTGTGTCAATGTGTAGCCCCAAAGCACTGTGTCAATGTGTAGCCCATAGCACTGTGTCAATGTGTAGCCCCAAAGCACTGTGTCAATGTGTAGCCCCAAAGCACTGTGTCAATGTGTAGCCCCAAAGCACTGTGTCAATGTGTAGCCCATAGCACTGTGTCAATGTGTAGCCCAAAGCACTGTGTCAATGTGTAGCCCCAAAGCACTGTGTCAATGTGTAGCCCATAGCACTGTGTCAATGTGTAGCCCCAAAGCACTGTGTCAATGTGTAGCCCCAAAGCACTGTGTCAATGTGTAGCCCCGAGCACTGTGTCAATGTGTAGCCCAAAGCACTGTGTCAATGTGTAGCCCCGAGCACTGTGTCAATGTGTAGCCGGAGCACTGTGTCAATGTGTAGCCGGAGCACTGTGTCAATGTGTAGCCTGAGCACTGTGTCAATGTGTAGCCCCGAGCACTGTGTCAATGTGTAGCCCCGAGCACTGTGTCAATGTGTAGCCGGAGCACTGTGTCAATGTGTAGCTGGAGCACTGTGTCAATGTGTAGCTGGAGCACTGTGTCAATGTGTAGCTGGAGCACTGTGTCAATGTGTAGCTGGAGCACTGTGTCAATGTGTAGCTGGAGCACTGTGTCAACTTTAATAATCCATTAGTAATTTATACCATTTAGCCAATCAAGGGCCATTTTTCAAGCATTACTTTTAAGTAAGTTTTCTGAAAGATTCTTTTATTAAAGTAGGATTTTAAACTTTTGCTTGTCATGAAGTGTTTTTTAATTGTTGTGTTGGTAATTGAAGTAAAGTAGCTTGAACAGGATGAGCCGGTTGAACAAACAGGAAGTTTCAGGAAGACGTCCCAGAAGAAACTTGTGCTGTCAGTTGGATTCTGACGGCCGCCTGTCAACAGGTAAATAATCTTTTAAAAAAAGGTTCCTTCATTAGCTCTTGCATTACAGCGGTCTTGTGGCAATTTCTAAAGCGTGAATTTTCATTTGCTCAAAAAAACAACAGCCAGTTTTAGCTTTCTTAATATTTATCTAGAATTGTATTATTTAAATATTAATTCACCAGATAATCCAGTTTTTTTTTTTTTTATTGTTTATTTTGCTGATGGAGTAGGAGATTTTTATAAATCCATAAAGGAACATTTAAAGGATGAATATACTGCTGTTGGTGTCCGTCAACATTTGTTAGGTTGCTCTATGAACATTTAAACAGGTTTTTCTTGCTTATTAATATTTCTCGGGTTGCCATTAAAAGACCCCTTTCTATTGTAAGTGATGAGGGACACAATCCATAATCCTCATTCTGTGCAGAAATACCAAAGTTACAATCTTTTTGGTACAAAATTGGCTTGTGTTTGTGTTGAGCTGCAATTTAGTACTAAAATGTATTATTGCACCTACAAGAAATATGTTGAAGACGGGTGTCTTCAACATATTTAACAAGATGTTCGAGGTTGTGGTGCAAACATTCACCGTTTGGTGTCAACACGGTGGTCCGTGAGTTGAGTTCCTTTAAACTTTTCATGGAGATCTTGTGATATTTTCAAAACTCCACCCAATCTCTCAGAAAAGATCTGTCATTTCCCCGAAGTGACAGTGACTCAGTTTAGGGAAATTACAGAGATCCGTTCAAGCTGAACAAAGTATGTACTCGTACTTTACTCGACCATATACACAGTATCTTGTGCTCCTTTGCACTTAAAAAATATTTAATTTGTTTTACACATTTTTTTCACCGCTATGCTCCCTGGTTAAATTTTAGATTACAATTAGTTAAAATATTTGATGCATTGTCATAGAAAATGTACTCAACTGATTGGCCGTGAATCAGTCAGCCTAAATAACCCAGCCTGTCCAGGTGAAAGAAATCAGGTTAGAAAGCTCCACCCACCTGCAAAGTAAAGAACCAACCACAACTCGGCAGGAGGAGCAGTGAGTCACACGCCTCGGCTCCAGTTCACCAGACTTACTTCATGTTTAACTACTTCACATCAGCTCAGGTCGGTTTGATTGGTGCAATTTGCGGTTTTGTTAATTTCACCGGTCCACTTCAATCCAAGCTAACTGCCTCTCTCTCCCCAGCATCTCACGGTCAAACAGTAGGACTGAATATCTGACCCTGTGGAGAACGCTCTGAAGAAACTCTGCAGCACCATCTGCCAAGACGCTGATGGAGCAATTTCCCCAAACTAATAATTTTTTTCCGGCCTTGATGCAGACCAGAAGTCACCAAGACAAGTTCTCCAATTCCAGGTTCTCTCTGGGGCTCTTCTGATGGACCAAGAAAACACACCACACCAAGTGCATGATGATGCTGCTGCAGGAAAGACACAGCCTCTATATACCATCACCACAGCCACTATGAACCAACCCAGCCCCATGGCCGCCATGACCACCTACAACCCCACATCTCCTATGAACCAATCCAGCCCCATGGCCCCCATGACCACCTACAACCCCACAGCCACGATGAACCAACCCAGCCCCATGGCCGCCATGACCACCTACAACCCCACATCTCCTATGAACCAATCCAGCCCCATGGCCCCCATGACCACGTACAACCCCACAGCCACGATGAACCAACCCAGCCCCATGGCCGCCATGACCACCTACAACCCAACATCTCCTATGAACCAATCCAGCCCCATGGCCCCCATGACCACCTACAACCCCACAGCCACGATGAACCAACCCAGCCCCATGGCCACCATGACCACCTACAACCCCACATCTCCTATGAACCAACCCAGCCCCATGGCCCCCATGACCACGTACAACCCCACAGCCACGATGAACCAACCCAGCCCCATGGCCGCCATGACCACCTACAACCCCACATCTCCTATGAACCAACCCAGCCCCATGGCCCCCATGACCACGTACAACCCCACAGCCACGATGAACCAACCCAGCCCCATGGCCGCCATGACCACCTACAACCCCACATCTCCTATGAACCAATCCAGCCCCATGGCCCCCATGACCACCTACAACCCCACAGCCACGATGAACCAACCCAGCCCCATGGCCCCCATGACCACCTACAACCCCACATCTCCTATGAACCAACCCAGCAGCATGCCCCCATAACAACGTATAACCCCACAGCCCCCATGCCCCCCATGACAACGTATAACCCCACAGCCCCCATGGCCCCCATGACAACGTATTACCCCACAGCCCCTATGACCCAACCCAGCCCAATGGCCCCCATGACAACGTATAACCCCACAGCCCCTATGACCCAACCCAGCCCCATGGCCCCCATGACAACGTATAACCCCACAGCCCCTATGACCCAACCCAGCCCCATGGCCCCCATGACGACGTATAACCTCACAGCCCCATTGAACCAACCCAGCCCCATGGCCCCCATGCCCACCTACAACCCCACATCTTCTATGACCCAACCCAGCCCCATGGCCGCCATGACCACCTACAACCCCACATCTCCTATGAACCAACCCAGCCCCATGGCCCCCATGACCACTTACAACCCCACATCTCCTAGTAACCAACCCAGCAGCATGCCCCCCATGGCCCCCATGGCCCCCATGATGATGTATAACCCCACAGCCACTATGAGCCAACCTAGCAGCATGGCCGCCATGACCACGTACAACCCCAGAACTCCTATGCCTCAATCCAGCAGCATGCCCCCCATGACGACGTATAACCTCACAGCCCCGATGAACCAACCCAGCCCCATGGCCCCCATGACAACATATAACCAAAGAACTCCTATGGCCCTACCCAGCACCATGCCCCCCATGACAATGTATAACCAAAGAACTCCTATGGCCATACCCAGCACCATGGCTCCCATGACAGTGTATAACCACCCAACTCTCGCTCCTGTCGGCATTTTCATGCCCCCCATGGCAATGTCTGATACCATGTCCCCAATGTCCTCAGTCCCTTTTTCCACCCCTCCAGTCCCCAAATCTGCCATAGACATGAATGCCCCGATGGATCTCTCAACACAACCCACATATGTACCAAAATATGGCTTTTTACCCTAATGCAAGAGGGTTTTGGTTGGCTAGAATCAGCCAGAGAAATGTACCCAGGTATTACAGGTTTATGTTAATTACTCAGAATAATCACTACCACAGCTTCCTATAGGGTGGGGTTAAAGAAAAGATGCGCCACAATAAATACTATGGTTCAATTAGCAGAAATAACACAAGACAGAACAAACTCAATCACTTTGCTTTTAATCTGGTTGCACCTTTATACAGTAATTATAGATGTTTCTTTTAATGTGTAATACGATCTTATAGAGAGAAAACATTTTATTTGAACAAATGTATTTGACGTTGTGAGGGCAAAGGAAAACCAAACTGAAAAAAGGTAGATGATGGTGGTGAGAGAAAAGAGAGACATAAAATGAGTCAGACTAAATAACCCAGCCTGCCCAGGTGTAAGACATCCGGTTGTAAAGCTCCACCTACCTCTACCTGCAGTCAACCTGCAAAGTAAAAATAACACAAGTCTGCAGGGGGAGCAGTGAGTCACACACACCTCAGCTCCAGTTCACCAGACTAAGTTCATTTTAATTCACTAATTGGTGCAATTCACAGTTTTGTTTGTTTCAGTCTTGTACAGTCTGGTTAAAATCTTCACTGTGGTACCGGTGCATTTTAATCCAAGCTAACTGCCTCTCTGTCTCTACAGCTAATCATGGCTGGCATGGATCTAAACCTGTCCCCAGTGGATTTGACCTTGAACCTATGTTCAACAATCTACCAGATGGCTGAGAATGCGACTGCCAACAAGAAGCGCTGCCAACAAGTCGCCCAGAGAGTCAAATCACAGGAGGGACTGGTTCATACCGTGAAACAAAAGGAGCCTAGCGTAATCTCTGAGACTGTGGAGAACGCTCTGAAGGAACTCTGCAGCACTCTGAAATCTGGCAAGACGCTGATGGAGAAACTTTCTTCCGGCTTGGTGGAGTCTAGCAGCTACGAAGACGAGTTCTCCAATCTGAACGAAATGCTCACTGATAACTTCCAGGTTCTGTCAAGGGTTATTCTGATTAACCAGGGACACCCGAAGCATCAAGGGTATGAAACTGTTGGAGGAAAGACACGTACTAGCCACACAACCCCTCTACTCGAAACCATGCCCCCGTTGAAAACGCAAAACCCCACAGATGCTATCCCTCAACCCAGCACCAAGCCCCATAAGGCAATGCATAGCCCCACAGATGCTAAGCCTCAACTCTGCACCAAGCCCCCCAAAACAACACATAACACCACAGATGCTAAGCCTCAACTCCGCACCAAGTCCCCCAAGACGATGCATAACCCCACAGGTGCTGAGCCTCAACTCCGCACCAAGCCCCCCAAAACAACACATAACCCCACAGATGCTAAGCCTCAACTCCGCACCAAGTCCTCCAAGACGATGCTTAACCCCACAGATGCTAAGTCTCAACTCAGCACCAAGCCCCCCAAAACAACACATAACCCCACAGATGCTAAGCCTCAACTCCGCACCAAGTCCTCCAAGACGATGCTTAACCCCACAGATGCTAAGTCTCAACTCAGCACCAAGCCCCACAAAACAACACATAACCCCACAGATGCTAAGCCTCAACTCCGCACCAAGTCCTCCAAGACGATGCTTAACCCCACAGATGCTAAGTCTCAACTCAGCACCAAGCCCCCCAAGACAATGCATAACCCCACAGACACTATGCCTCAACCCAGCACCATGCCCCCCAAGACGACGGATAGCCCCCCGGACACTATGCCTCAACCCAGCACCATGCCCCCCAATATGACGGATAGCCCCCTGGACACTATACCTCAACCCAGAACCATGCTCCCAATGACAACGTTTTACCCCACAGTTGCTATGCCTCAACCCAGCACTATGCCCCCAATGACAACACATAGCCCCACAGATGCTATGCCTCAACCCAGCATCATGCCCCCCAATATGACGGATAGCCCCCCGGACACTATGCCTCAACCTAGCACCATGCCCCTCAATATGACGGATAGCCCCCCGGACACTATGCCTCAACCCAGCACCATGCTCCCAATGACAATGTATTACCCCACAGTTGCTATGCCTCAAACCAACACCATGTCCCCCATGACAATGTATTACCCCACAGTTGCTATGCCTCAAACCAACACCATGTCCCCCATGACAACACATAATCCTACAGCCCCGATGCTTCAACCCAGCACCATTTTTCAAAGTCCCATGCCCACTATGACAATGTGTCACCCCACCGTTCCTGTGCCTTTTGGCTGGGTCATTCCTTCCATGGCGATGTCTAACTCCATGTCCCCCAGGTCCTCCATCCCTTTCCCCACCCTTACAGTCCCCAATTCTGATATGGACACAATGGAGAAATTGTCATTGGGCCTGGAGGAGTCCAACAGCGATGGAAATGAGTTCTCCAATGTGGACAAAATGCTCACTGATAACTTCCAGGTTTTGTCGGGGGCTCTTCTGATTGACCAGGAAAATGTGTCGCACCAAATGTATGAAACGGTTGAAGGTAGGACACATCTTCATACGAGCCCCACAGCCCCTCAACCAAGCGCCATGCCCTCCATGACAATGTATCGACAAACAACCCCTTTTCCTTTACAGAACCCTGTGCCCACCACGTGTCACCCTACATCTCCTGCTCCCGTCGGCTGGTTCATTCCCTCTGTTGCTATGTCTAACTCCATGTCCTGCATCCCTTTCCCCACCCTGACGGTCCACAATTCTGACGTGGGCACGATGGAGTCCAGCAGTCACGATGACGAGTTCGACAATGTGGACAAAATGCTTACTGATAACTTCCAGGTTCTGTCAGGGGCTCTTCTGATTGACCAAGAAAACATACTGCACCAAATGTATGAAACTATTGAAGGAAAGACACAGCCACATACTCTCCTCGTAGCCCCTCAACCCAGCACTATTCCCCCACCCAGCACCATGCCCCCCATGACAACCCATAACGCCACGACAGGATACCTCAACCCAGCACCATGCCCCCCATAACAACCCATAACCCCACGACGGTATGCTTCAACCCAGCACCATGCCCCCCATAACAACCCATAACCCCACGACGGTATGCTTCAACCCAGCACCATGCCCCCCATGACAACCCATAACCCCACGACGGTATGCCTCAACCCAGCAATATGACAATGTTTCACCCCATATCTCCTGCGACTGTTGGATTGTTCACGCCCTCCATGACTGTCTAACTCCACGTCCCCCATGCCCTCCATCCCTTTCTCAACTCATACAGTCCCCAATTCTACCCTGATACCAAAAATGATCCAAACAGTTGCTGCTGGTGGCTAACACCCCCCCGCCTCACGTCCCGGCTGTGCCTGAGAAGGTTTAAGCTACCTCGCAAACAGTCCCAGCACTTCCACCACTATATTGTTAAAAACCGGAGCCCCCCAGGGCTGTGTGCTCAGCCCCTTCCTGTTGTAATTAATTAATTAATCATCCACCCTCCACTTAGAATATTGTTTTTTTTGTTTTTTTATATTGGATAATGGGACTGGAAACTGTATTTAGTTTCACAACCCTTGTATGACAATGAATAACCTTGTAACCTTTGTAACCTTGGGATGGCTATTAACTAATATAATATTTTCTTTCTGCATGCAATAACCTGTATTTTACAGAGGGTTTAAATGGACATTTGTTAGTTTATATTAAGTATATGCACTATTCATTATTCTGATTTTATTTTTCCGAAGTTTTCCGAAGTTACTGTTTTTGTATTGAAATATTATACATATATAGAGGCTTAATGGATTTATAGTACTGCAACTGGTGGTTTGTATCCAACATGTAAATCAGTATTATCTGATGATCATGAACTGTATGTATGGAGAACAATAACTTATTGTTAAAACATGTTACTGTATTCCAGTTTGTTATTAAAGGCACTTTCAGTAACTTCAAAACTTAAGTGTGTTTTTGACCTTCAAGTTCACTTCTAACTTCATTAAAGAAAGTTAATGTGTGATCATTATTTGTATCTCTTTAATCATCTGTAACAACTAATAAAGGTCCTAATCTCTTCTTGGTTCACTTAGTGATGGATGTCTGTCACTGATTAGAAAAGACCCACCTTCCTTCAGATCCATAGCACCACCTTGTGGTCATTAGACTGAACCACACAGCTGTTGTTATTGATTATGGACAAAGATTAAAGACCAGTCTCTTCAACTTTCCATCAAAGCATTTTTTTTATAAATATGATCTGGCTCCACATGGTGAAATAAACCAGATATCAGTTCATCTGAGAAAATATAACATGTTAACACATTGTATTTGTGTTCATTGTTAACCAAAGAATCCAGATAATGTTTTATAATCAACACATCAAGCTGTTTGTTTGGTCTTTGTATGTAAAGTTAAGATGCAAAATCACAATTTTTAGAAACATTTTAAAAAGGGCTCTCCTTTCAGAAATTGTGATTTTAGCAAATGCAAAAAAGCAAATTCTTTACTGCAAAATATATCTGAATCCTCTTTGCAGTGTGTCATCCAGCTCTACTAGCTTGTCCTCCTGTTCAGCCAGCTTCCTCTTCAGCTCCTCGAGCCTCTTCTTCTGCTCCTCGAGCCTCTTCTTCTGCTCCTCTAGCCTCTTCTTCTGCTCCTCGAGCCTCTTCTTCAGCTCCTCGAGCCTCTTCTTCAGCTCCTCGAGCCTCTTCTTCTGTTCCTCGAGCCTCTTCTTCAGCTCCTCGAGCCTCTTCTTCAGCTCCTCGAGCCTCTTCTTCAGCTCCTCGAGCCTCTTCTTCAGCTCCTCGAGCCTCTTCAGTCCCCCGCTGATGTCCAACAAGGTGGAGTCCTTCAGTACCAGTTGTTGCCGAGGCAGTCTGGATCCACCGGGAGCTTTGAGGAGGTCCCTCCAGCTGCGGAGCCCGTACGAGTCTGAGGACTCCAAGAAGAGTGTGCACGTCGTCTTGATGCAACGTGCACACTAATGCACCAGGAAGTATGAAGCCTGTAAAGCCCTCACAGAGCAGGAGGTCAAAGGGTCAAACAGGAAACCGCTGTTTGTGAAACGAGAAGTCGACGTTGATTTATTCGTCACTTAACTTCCGTTCTTCAGTAACGACACTTCAGAAGTATTTTTGTTGCTTTAAAAGATTTTGAAAAGACGTATACATTCTATATATATATGTATATATTTAAATATATTTACACGTATTGCTGGAAAAACGCATGAAAAATAGGACGTTTCTTTTTAAAGATATGCAAACTGTTGCATGAGGATATTTTGATCAGTAATATTGATCCAGAAACATAATTTCTAATTGTAAAATCCTGATAGTTCACTGTTTTTACCTTTTTACTTTGAGTACATTAGGTTTGTAGATAGTGGAGTATGGGACAAGGCTCTGTGCAAAGATGAATGTTTTTTTGATAAATAAAGAAGGTTTATTGAATTCCTCCACATAATATAGCATATAGAAACATTGCATATACAGACACACCTAAACTAAACATATTGTCCATACATTATATGGATTTATTGGAACGTAGGGACGTTTTTCTGCTTTAGTTGCTGACACGGTGCTTAAGTGACAACTCTGTGGATAAAAAGAGAATAAGACAAATCAATATTAGTCGTAGACGTTTCATGAATGAGCCCCGAATCTTAACAAAAGCGTTGCATTTCCCTTTAACTATTCAGAAAGAATACAACACAGCTTTTCCAGCTTGGTCTATTCATGGGTTTCCATAAAAGGCGTCTTTTTGTCTTCTTGATAAAGTGAGACGTCTCATCTGCTTCTTCTTTTCCTTCAGTGGTAAATAAATCAACCTCGGGTGTGTCATGAATCAAGTACATGGGGGGGGGGGGGGGGGGGGACAGGAAGTAGTGCGCAGCAGAGGGAGGAGCTGAGGGCAGCAGTTTCATTTTCACACAGCGACACACAGAAGAAGCCTTTCATTGCAGGTAAACAATCTTCACCTTTTTTAAAATCACCTGTCCAGTAAACGTCTCTGCTGACAGCTGCTGTGTGTGTGTGTGTGTGTGTGTGTGCTTGTTATTGATCCATATCTCTACCCTCTGTACAGCACAGAAGTACAACCAGCTTGTGTGTGCTGCAGGTTTCACACGGAGGACGTGTTGAGAACTGTCAAACAGGAATTCCCTTCAGGGCCCCAGAGTGCAGATAGTTTACCTGTCAGTCAAAGCACAGGGAGACAGCTGAGGATTAAACAAACTACAAAACCA
This sequence comes from Cyclopterus lumpus, assembly GCF_009769545.1. Lineage (NCBI taxonomy): Eukaryota > Metazoa > Chordata > Actinopteri > Perciformes > Cyclopteridae > Cyclopterus > Cyclopterus lumpus. The sequence continues at coordinate 2,034,919 of NC_046971.1, read as the reverse complement.
ACAAGAGAACATTTCAGAGGTTTTCTTGATTAATATTTAGTATTATTTTTCTCGCTGCAAAGCTCTCGCGGCGGCAATGTCGGCCAGCCGGATAGAACTCAACAACGAAATGATTCATTGATGTTTAGTTAGGAAGCTCAGAGGGAATCTAAACTGACTGCAACACATCACAGTATTCTTCAAGCTTCATTGACTCATTGACAGCCTTTCTGAAACTCAATTCACCCGTTTCCAGGCGGCAACCTCTAAAAAGTGTGTTAAAGCTGCCTTCTCTCTAGTGACCACCAGGGGGCGACTCCTCTGGTTGTATAGAAGTCTATGCTTCATGTGTTAAAGCTGCATTCTCTCTCCTGAACACCAGGGGGCGACTCCTCTGGTTGTATAGAAGTCTATGCTTCATGTGTTAAAGCTGCATTCTCTCTAGTGACCACCAGGGGGCGACTCCTCTGGTTGTATAGAAGTCTATGCTTCATGTGTTAAAGCTGCCTTCTCTCTAGTGACCACCAGGGGGCGACTCCTCTGGTTGTATAGAAGTCTATGCTTCATGTGTTGAAGCTGCATTCTCTCTACTGACCACCAGGGGGTGACTCCTCTGGTTGTATAGAAGTCTATGCTTCATGTGTTAAAGCTGCATTCTCTCTAGTGACCACCAGGGGGCGAATCCTCTGGTTGTATAGAAGTCTACGCTTCATGTGTTAAAGCTGCATTCTCTCTCCTGACCACCAGGGGGCGACTCCTCTGGTTGTATAGAAGTCTATGCTTCATGTGTTAAAGCTGCATTTTCTCTACTGACCACCAGGGGGCGACTCCTCTGGTTGTATAAAAGTCTATACTTCATGTGTTAAAGCTGCATTCTCTCTCCTGACCACCAGGGGGTGACTCCTCTGGTTGTATAGAAGTCTATGCTTCATGTGTTAAAGCTGCATTCTCTCTACTGACCACCAGGGGGCGACTCCTACGGTTGTATAGAAATCTATGCTTCATGTGTTAAAGCTGCATTCTCTCTCCTGACCACCAGGGGGCGACTCCTCTGGTTGTATAGAAGTCTATGCTTCATGTGTTAAAGCTGCATTCTCTCTCCTGACCACCAGGGGGCGACTCCTCTGGTTGTATAGAAGTCTATGCTTCATGTGTTAAAGCTGCATTCTCTCTCCTGACCACCAGGGGGCGACTCCTCTGGTTGTATAGAAGTCTATGCTTCATGTGTTAAAGCTGCATTCTCTCTCCTGACCACCAGGCTTCAATACAGTGTGATGTTCATTTAGTAAATTTTGGTCATTTAGAGTCAAACAGACCTTGAAGCATGGGTGTGCTTTAGGGCGGGGCTACACGGTGATTGACAGGTCTCTATCAGAAGGCGTCTCTACGTCCAGATGTACCCTGAAGCTATTTAACTCTCCATTAGCACTAATGGAGGGTAGAAGCACTCAAACTTAATCTAGTGTAATCTAATGTAGAATATAACGAGTGAGCACATTTACTCAAGTGCAGTATCAACTTAAGTACATTACAAGGTACTTGTACTTCACTTGAGTATTTCCATGTTCTGCTATTTTAATTTTCTTCTAGGTACAGAGTGTACTTTTTACTACATTTGACTGACAGCTTTAGCTTGTTCCTGTTCAGGTAAATCCTCGTATCTCCAGATGTGTTGATGATGAATGTTTGTGATGAACTGAAGGATGAAGTGTTCCTTTATGTGTTGAGAAAATCCTCTAAATAAACTCTTTAAAAAGCTTTTATTTTGAGAGAGACGAGGTTCTCACAGGACAGAGACGCTACAAACATATGATGATCTTAAAGATTGTGATGCGTTACAATTACAGGATACAAAAGGAGTTGAAGTGCAACCTACACATTATTATAGCAGGAAGAATAATCCAGAAACATCAGATAGATGGAGAGACAGCTCAGTTCACCTGAGTGACGATAAATTCACTTGGTTTTACATATTATTTCTTGAAGCAACACCCCAAAAGTCAATATTATCTTTGTGGTGGTGACGCTCTTTTATTTCAAACCTCTGTGTTAAATTGAGCCGTCAGAGGAGATCATTTAGTTATTTTGCTGTCGTCCTTAAATCTGAAGATCGTGGGTTCAATCCGCTCAGTCCATGTCAATGTGTCCTTCGGCAAGACACTTAACCCAAATATATAAATACAAAATATTCCCCGTAGGCTGTGCCATCGGTGTGTGAATGTTAGGTAGTCCTGAGGGGCAGGTGGCACCCGGCATGGTAGCTCCTGCCATGCAATGACATGTAGTCAGTGGTCGGAGGACTAGAAAAGTACAAGTCCATTTACCATCTTAAAACATTAATTAATTTGCTTTTAGCTCTGATTGAGTCCATTTTCATTCTCAACAGCTGATCATGGACTTCATTGAGCCCATCCTGGGCATTGCCTCAGAGATCTACAGCCTGGTTGAGAAGGTGAAGGCCAACAAGAAGCGCAGCCGGCGCGTTTGTTGCCGAGTCAAAGCCCTGGACGAGCTGGTGAGGTCCATCAAAAAGAGGGAGCCGGGACAAACCACCGCCGAGGTGGAGACGGCCCTCAGGGAACTCTCCTTCACCCTGAAGTCGGCCAAGGCGCTCATCGAGAAGTACACTCTGGCCAAGTGGGTGAAGCGCTTCCTGAATGCCGGCGATCACGAAGACGAGTTCAACAGCTTGAACGAACGCCTCAACGACGCCTTCCAGGTCCTGTCCGGCGCCCTGCAGCTGGAGCAGAGCGCCGTGCTGCGCCAGGTGTTCGAGATGGCCTCCAGAGAGAAGGAAGACGAAGTGGACCGGAAGGAGGACGACGCCGAAATGCAGAAACGTGAGACGAACTCATGTTGACCGGTCGAGGGAAGACGATCAGAATCAGCTCAGGCCATCTACATGAGCTTGAATTTGATCTTGTAGTTTTAATCTTTAAATGTTTTGTCTAATCAGGTGCATCAGGATAATTGATGTGCTTTTCAGATGGTTAAAAAGGCACAAAAACCGAGCTGTGGCCTAAGTTCCCTTTCCAATGCGGGACCTTTGTCAAGGACTCTCGAAATCTCTTTAAACACTTGTTTACGTCCTGCAAGCGTTCACCCCATCGGACAACTCAAAGGAGTTGTATGATACTTCATAGTCGGTTGTGTGAGGGTTAGAAATACTGTGCACTGGGTGGTTTTGGTTCATCGGCATTTGTTTGCTCCTCAGTGCTTCTGCACTACATGAAAGAGCAGCAGGAGAAAACAGATGCCATGCAGAAAGAAATGGAATACATCAAACTCAACGTGGAAAAGGTCGTCGCAATCTGTGAGTACACCAAAACCACTTCAATCTCCACCGGAGGGTTCAGGGCTCTGTGACGGCTGCATGTGGGAATAAGTTACAGGTTCAAGGTATGAACTTAAAGGGCGACACAGTCTCACAATGAAGTCTATTGGTTTTGTGTACAGGGACACGATTAATCTTTTTGGGACATTATGTTGAAAAATAAAATGAGGTAACAAAAGCAACAGTTAGGTTTAGACAACAAAACCACAATGAAACTACAACATGGTGTCGAACACACTCTTCTGGTTGATAGTCCTGTTTGTTGGACCCGTCCTCCTGCTCTCCTTTATAGTCTTTCTTTATATATTATAAAGTGCATCTCTTGCTCTGACTGTTGCTTTATCACGTGGATGCATTTAATTTGTGTGTCCACCACGAATAAAGCTCCTAATTGACGTTCCATTGGTAAACATTTCCGTTCTCAGCGACATGAAAAACATCTGGTTTACTTCCTGTGGTCAAATAAAACAGTTATTGTGGATGTAACGGTCAGACAGCTGTAATGAACTAACTGTTTTCACAGTGAACAAGCCCAGCATCACTGATGAAGACATCCGGATGATCAAACCACACGAGCTGAAATACGGATACCCCAAAAAGCCCTTCATGACAACACCGACCTCCGAGGTCTACAAAGGAGAGTACCGCCGGTTCCCGGTGGCCATCAAGAGATACACCGACACTATTGACACCAGCCTGAGGTCTGTGGCCCGTTTCAGGACAATGTTGAATAAGTACATTTGATGTTGTATGAATATATATTGTGTTTCTTCCCTTTGCCGAGGTAACACTCGTAACCTCGTGATCTGATTGACTATATAGGCATGCACAGGGCCACAGAACAGCGCCACCCAGTGTACATATATATAGTAACGTTTTCATTACCACGTTTGGCTTTTACATACTCCTTTTTGTTTGGATAAAAAACAAAACAGATGTGATTTCATTAGGCCAGTGTTATTTGTTTTCCCGGAGGCTTAAATTCATCCGTAGACTCCCAATAAAAGACAAACGAAGAGGGATCGTTTCTCCGTTGCTCTTCCTGATCGTTCTTTCCTTTTTTTTACACTTAGGACTCGTTATTGCGTCCTCGTGTGGACGGAGATGTTCTTTTCGCTCTCAGCTTGACCCCTTTGCCACCAAAGCCCAAAATAAAAAACCTTCTGCATCCAAGATGCAAGTCTGATTTTGAGACGCATTGAGGCAACATGTCGCTCCATGATTATCTCACTGCCTTGCAGCTGCCTGGAAAATGACATTGATTTGGATAAAACCGATGCATTCGTTAGCTAGCTATGAAGATAACTCATGGGATTAGAACACCATGTCGTCTTTGTATTGTTCACACGCAGCCTTGTGTATTAGTACGCGACACACTGCGACTGATAGCTATTCCCTGTCTCCAGCGAGTTGCGGGAGGTTTTCAAGAAGGACGTCGACACCATGCAGCGGTTTGAGTCGCCCAACATCCTGCGAATGTTTGGCATCTGTGTGCAGGACGAGGACGGTGAGTGAACGTCAAAGAGCATCGTGGCACTTTGCACCCTTTTTAAAATAACATCCCTGCGCCGTGTGTTCGTAGGACCCAGCCCTCAGTTCCTCATCGTCATGGAGTACTGCGAGAAGGGAAGTCTCCGTCAGGTTCTGGACTCAGAAGGTCTCAGTCTGTCCTGGACCACGAAAGCTTGTATGTGTCGGGACGCGGCGCGAGGACTCTACCGGTCCGTCTTCTGCAATCATTTAATACAACAACAAAATCATAAAAAACACATTTATATTCATTTGTCTTTTTAAGTAGAACAATTGTATGCCGAAAAAAAGCTGATTCTCTTACTTGTAGAGAAGTATTAGCATTAAGGTATACAAAAATGTACGTATACTAACATTACTAAAAAAACAAGTTAATTTAAAGAAAGAATAAATGTTTTCATTGCCACTGATGCACACACACATTTTCCTGGATAATAATGTAATCATGACCGTTGGTGGAAGAAGTATTAACAATACCACAGTGTCAACATATACTGGATCTACGGAATATTTGCAGCTGATAAACGTGGAGCTGATTCTAATTATTTGGTATGCTGCTGGGTGGCTCAATCCATAAGAATACGGCAGAATGTATTCTTTTTTTTTGTGGTAGAAATCTGAATCTGCAAAGTAACTAAAGCTGATAAATAGTTAGTGGAGTAACAAGTGAAATGTAGGGGAGTAGAAGTCTAAAGTACCTGAAACTCTCTCTGTCTGGTTTATGGATCATAGAAGGTACCATCGTGATCATAATCCCTCTTTTCTCTTAGGCTGCACCACACTGAAGAGAAATCAAAGGTTCACGGATGCATCAACAGCAACAAGTTCCTGGTGGCTGACGGCAACATAGTGAAGGTACTGAAGCAAAGTGCATGCTGGGATTGCTGACGGCCCCACTGGTTGGCGGTATTGAAGACGTTGGAGGGGGGTTGAATGTTGTTGTTGTTGTTGTTTTTAGCTGGGAGGCTTTGAGCTGGCCAAAACTGAGACGTCGCTGAGGAAGCTGACGAAGAACAAAGTTTCCAAAATTACGAGGTCCCTGAGCTACTCGTCTCCACAGATGCTGGACGACATCAACTACATCAACAACACGGCGTGCGAGATCTACAGGTCGGACCCAGGAGTCGAGCTTGTGTGCGCTGATAAAATTCAAATATGAACATGTCTATGGATTAAAGAAAAGACAATGAAGTGTCCATGAACGTGAGATATGAGTTTACAGATAATTACAAACCCTCCTCGTCATAGTGGAGGTTGATTTATGGCTTTTTGCCGGTTACGCCTACAGTCTATATGTTCATATCTCTGAGTTACACTCATTGTCTTTGTGATTCTTGTCAGTTAAACAAAGCTGCTCTCTGTACCAACGCCATTCAGATTTATGAGTTGTTAGTACGTTATTAAGGGTTGAGTTGGTATTAACGGCCTTATTAACAACCCTCTGAACCCACAAATACACCGGAATTGAAAAGCATGTTTTCTTTAGACCATCGCCAAAACTACAACATTTATCACAGCAGGAAGACAGATTTTCATCTTTACGACGATCCTTGAACGCATCATGTGTTACAACAGTTACATCAGAAAACTAAACCAACTCTAAGCTCAAGGGTTTATAACAATTAATAACAGCGTTGTAAAGGGTTTATGAGTTGTTATTAACATCTTTATTAAGGGTTTATGAGTTATTAACAGCTTTATTAATGGTTTAAGAGCTTTATGATTTGTTACTAACAACTTTAATAAAAGCTTTATTAATAGTGTATGAGTTGTTACTAACAGCTTTATTAAAAGCCTTATTGCAGCTTATGAGTTATCACTAACAAGTAACCATAAGAACTTTAAAAACATACAATGTAATTGTTCTCTCCCTAACTTGGACATGTTTGTCTTCCAGCTTAGGAATCGTCCTGTGGGAAGTGGCAACGGGCAGAAGACCTTTTGATGGTGCGTACCTGCAGAAGCACGACGGACCACTGTTGACTCACCTCCGTTTGGTTTGGTAGCAGCTCTCTAGTGGGGCAATATGGTACTACAAGCTCCTTAAGATATGATGGTGCATCACCAATCAAGGCTTTGTAGGTGAGGAGAAGAATTTTAAATGTGATAGGTGGACTCATCCCCACCAGAGATGAGTCCAATGAGGGAGGCGTCATGCGCAAACTTCAGGAGCTTGACGGATGGTGACTGGAGCAGCTGTTGGTGTACAGGGAGAAGAGCAGAGGGGAAAGAACTTGGTGGGAACCGGTGCTGATGGACCGAGAGGCTGAGACTTGTTTTCCCAGCCTCACGTGCTGCTTCCTGTCAGACAGGAAGTCTGTGATCCACTTGCAGGTGAGAGAGATTTCCATGCAGCAGAGACGGGGTGATGGTGTTGAAGGCAGAGCTGAAGTCCACAAACAGGATCCTGCCGTAGGTTCCTGGGGAGTCCAGATGCTGGAGGATGAAGTGAAGGGCCATGTTGATAGCATCCTCTACAGACCTGTTGGCTCTGTAGGCGGACTGCAGGGGGTCCACACGTGGGTCGTGAGGGTTTTCAGGTGGGACGGGACTAGGCGTTCAAAGGACTTCATGACCACAGAGGTCAGGGCGACGGGCCTGTAGTCATGAAGTCCTGTGATCCTTTTTTGGGGACGGGGATGATGGTGGAGGCCTTAAAGCAGGCTGGTACATGGCATGTCTCCAGAGAGGTGTTGAAGACGTCTGTCAACACCTGAGACAGCACAATGCCTCAAGGTGGAGGGGGAGACGGAGTCTGGGCCGGCTGCTTTGTGGGGGTTCTGTCTTTAAACAGCCTGTTGATGTCTCTCTCCTGAATAGAGAGGGTCTTCACTGGGGAGGGGGAAGGGGGAGGTGTTGGGATGGGTGGTACAGAGGCGTGAGCCCCTGATGGGCTGGGGAGGGGGGGCTGGTTGATGGGGCTGTGGGGGATGTTCCATTCATGGAGTTGGGGGTTTTGGGCGTGTAATTGGCGATTTGCCTGGTGCATGATGGTACACAGCTGTCCTCACAGAAGCTGATGTATGAGGTTAGAGCCTCTGTGAACTCATCCAGACTGTTGGTAGCAGTCCTGACGACATCCCAGTCTGTGCAGTCTAAACACGCCCGATGACCCTCCAGAGCTTCACCGGTCCACTTCTTGAATGTCCTCACCACAGGTTTGCAGAGCTTTACTTTCTGCCTGTATGATAATCAGATGGACCACGTGGTGGTCCATCTGATTATCATACAGGCAGAAAGTAAGAAATTTAAATAATACTTAAATATGAACCTCGTGGTGATGCCAGAGGGAAAAGTTTGGGGGTCTCCAAAGTTTTTGACGTTCAACCTCTGGGGAGCATGAATGTCTGAACAAAGTGGCAATCCATCCAATGGTTGGCGAGATGTGCCGATAGACTGACGCCTAAAAGTACGACTCGCTTTTCTTCCAGGTTGGTCAAACAAGGACATCTATAAGAAAGTGTGCAAAGAGGAATTCATGGAGGAGCTCCCCCACGATTGTCCCAAAGGACTGGCGGATCTGATCAACGCCTGTCGGGCCCACGACAGCTTCCAGAGACCTTCTGCTGGAGGTAGCTCACAACCACGTCCATCACCACCCTGTTTAGATTTAGTGGAGCATTTGAAGGTTTTTATGAGGTCAGTTGGTGTTTGTGTAACGTAGGAGATCTCTCGTGACTTCTTTGCCCATTCTAAAAAACAAGACTGTTTACTGTTAGAGAGCTTCAAGTCTAATGTGAGGAAAACATACTTTGTTTTACAAACTGTTTTTGAGTAAAGTAACTTCATGAATCCTTTAGCTGGTCCTGAATCAGTCTGAGTCTAGTCCTGATCCTATATAGACCTCAGTGTAGTCCTGGTCTTGACCTACATCAGTAAACGGACCACCAGATAGAAGATGGTCCGGTTCTATAGAGTTCTTCTTAAAGCTCCTCATCGGAGCCACCGGGTCGGATTCTGGTGAAACCAGATGACATCATGCAGGTTCACCAGAACCTCCTTCAGCTCAGACTCCGGCAGAGACCAGTCCACCGTGGACAGACCCAGATCCAGCAGAGACCAGTCCACCGTGGACAGACCCAGATCCAGCAGAGACCAGTCCACCGTGGACAGACCCAGATCCAGCAGAGACCAGTCCACCGTCCCAGATCCAGCAGAGACCAGTCCACCGTGGACAGACCCAGATCCAGCAGAGACCAGTCCACCGTGGACAGACCCAGATCCAGTAGAGACCAGTCCACTGTGGACAGACCCAGATCCAACCCTAACCCTATTTCTTTGCATATATTATTAAATAAATATGACAGGGGGATGTGATCCAAAAGGTTTAATTAAAAGGGCATTTTTTATTTCATCAACACTACGTCAACACTATGGCCCTCTGTCCTTTTATCTCATCATCATCATCATATGGAGAAAAAAAACAATGCGCACAAAACTGCTGTAAATTCATAAATCAAAAGGAACATTTACATAAGTTCAATAATGGGTCAAATTGTGAATACTTGGTTGTAACCCCAACATTCTCTTCTCCAGTGCTGGTGGATATGCTGCAAAGCGTGGTGGCCGAGTTGGAGAGGTCGTAAGCCTCTTCCTCCCTCCTCCTCTTCGTCAGCAGCAGTCCTCGGGGGACTGGCCTGTAACTTCTTAACAAGCCGCACGGAAAGTTTACACTAAAAGCCGTACTTTTTTAAATTCTGTTAGTTCGCTGTGACTCTGTGAGCATCCCATAATGTTCAAACCTGCATTTGTACCTTTAGAATAGATTGCATGTGAAGGGGCGGTGTTTCAGGGAGATTTATGAGCCACTACACTGTAAAAACTCTGTTCATTCATAAAAGCACATACCGGTTAAACAACAACAATACTTCTGTCGGCATGTTTTAGTCGTTACGTTTACTATGACGATGGATGGATTACGAGACGGGAGGAAAACACACACACATTCACACAACCTGGTCTGAAGTACACGTATTGTTTGTTCGGCTTGTCAAATGACATGTCATGTCATGTCATGTCATGGATTTGTCAGCTAAATGAAATGTAATTCAATGTCAATATAAGTCAACAACAGCTAAGCTAGCTTAGCATGCTAGCTAGCTAACTTAGCTATGTTCCACGCACAAATGCAGCGACTTTTTTTAAATTATCGCCCGGGAAGAGAAAGATCGAGCGAGACCAGACAGTTCTGTCGAGTGAAGCCGCGTTCTCTCTCGGCTTCTCTGGTTGTATAGAAGTCTATGATCTAAATAACACGTTTGTCTCTTGCCATTGACTTCCTTGTTGTCTCCTCTCGTTTCCTTGTTGTCTCCTCTTGTTTCCGTGTTTTCTCCTTGTTCCCTCTTGTTTCCTTGTTGTCTCCTCTTGTTTCCTTGTTGTCTCCTCTTGTTTCCTTGTTGTCTCCTCTCGTTTCCTTGTTGTCTCCTCTTGTTTCCGTGTTTTCTCCTTGTTCCCTCTTGTTTCCTTGTTGTCTCCTCTTGTTTCCTTGTTGTCTCCTCTCGTTTCCTTGTTGTCTCCTTGTTCCCTCTTGTTTCCTTGTTGTCTCCTCTTGTTTCCTTGTTGTCTCCTCTTGTTTCCTTGTTGTCTCCTCTTGTTTCCTTGTTTTCTCCTCGTTTCCATGTTGTCTCCTTGTTCCCTCTTGTTTCCTTGTTGTCTCCTCTTGTTTCCTTGTTGTCTCCTCTCGTTTCCTTGTTGTCTCCTCTTGTTTCCGTGTTTTCTCCTTGTTCCCTCTTGTTTCCTTGTTGTCTCCTCTCGTTTCCTTGTTGTCTCCTTGTTCCCTCTTGTTTCCTTGTTGTCTCCTCTTGTTTCCTTGTTTTCTCCTTGTTTTCTCCTTGTTCCCTCGTTTCCTTGTTGTCTCCTCTTGTTTCCTTGTTGTCTCCTCGTTCCCTCTTGTTTCCTTGTTGTCTCCTCGTTCCCTCTTGTTTCCTTGTTGTCTCCTCTCGTTTCCTTGTTTTCTCCTTGTTCCCTCTTGTTTCCTTGTTGTCTCCTCTTGTTTCCTTGTTTTCTCCTCGTTTCCTTGTTGTCTCCTCGTTCCCTCTTGTTTCCTTGTTGTCTCCTCTTGTTTCCTTGTTGTCTCCTTGTTCCCTCTTGTTTCCTTGCTGTCTCCTCATTCCCTCTTGTTTCCTTGTTGTCTCCTCTTGTTTCCTTGTTTTCTCCTCGTTCCCTCTTGTTTCCTTGTTGTCTCCTCGTTCCCTCTTGTTTCCTTGTTGTCTCCTCTCATGTCCTTGTTGTCTCCTCGTTCCCTCTTGTTTCCTTGTTGTCTCCTCTTGTTTCCTTGTTGTCTCCTCGTTCCCTCTTGTTCCCTTGTTGTCTCCTCTTGTTTCCTTGTTTTCTCCTCGTTCCCTCTTGTTTCCTTGTTGTCTCCTCTTGTTTCCTTGCTGTCTCCTCGTTCCCTCTTGTTTCCTTGTTGTCTCCTCTCATGTCCTTGCTGTCTCCTTGTTCCCTCTTGTTTCCTTGTTGTCTCCTCTTGTTTCCTTGTTTTCTCCTCGTTCCCTCTTGTTTCCTTGTTGTCTCCTCTTGTTTCCTTGTTTTCTCCTCGTTCCCTCTTGTTTCCTTGTTGTCTCCTCGTTCCCTCTTGTTTCCTTGTTGTCTCCTCTTGTTTCCTTGTTTTCTCCTCGTTCCCTCTTGTTTCCTTGTTGTCTCCTCTTGTTTCCTTGTTGTCTCCTCGTTCCCTCTTGTTTCCTTGTTGTCTCCTCTTGTTTCCTTGCTGTCTCCTCGTTCCCTCTTGTTTCCTTGTTGTCTCCTCTTGTTTCCTTGCTGTCTCCTCGTTCCCTCTTGTTTCCTTGTTGTCTCATCTCATGTCCTTGCTGTCTCCTCGTTCCCTCTTGTTTCCTTGTTGTCTCCTCGTTCCCTCTTGTTTCCTTGTTGTCTCCTCTTGTTTCCTTGTTGTCTCCTCGTTCCCTCTTGTTTCCTTGTTGTCTCCTCTTGTTTCCTTGTTTTCTCCTCGTTCCCTCTTGTTTCCTTGTTGTCTCCTCGTTCCCTCTTGTTTCCTTGTTGTCTCCTCTCATGTCCTTGCTGTCTCCTTGTTCCCTCTTGTTTCCTTGTTGTCTCCTCTTGTTTCCTTGTTTTCTCCTCGTTCCCTCTTGTTTCCTTGTTGTCTCCTCTTGTTTCCTTGTTTTCTCCTCGTTCCCTCTTGTTTCCTTGTTGTCTCCTCGTTCCCTCTTGTTTCCTTGTTGTCTCCTCTTGTTTCCTTGTTTTCTCCTTGTTCCCTCGTTTCCTTGTTGTCTCCTCTTGTTTCCTTGTTGTCTCCTCGTTCCCTCTTGTTTCCTTGTTGTCTCCTCTTGTTTCCTTGCTGTCTCCTCGTTCCCTCTTGTTTCCTTGTTGTCTCCTCTTGTTTCCTTGCTGTCTCCTCGTTCCCTCTTGTTTCCTTGTTGTCTCATCTCATGTCCTTGCTGTCTCCTCGTTCCCTCTTGTTTCCTTGTTGTCTCCTCGTTCCCTCTTGTTTCCTTGTTGTCTCCTCGTTCCCTCTTGTTTCCTTGTTGTCTCCTCTTGTTTCCTTGTTTTCTCCTCGTTCCCTCTTGTTTCCTTGTTGTCTCCTCTTGTTTCCTTGTTGTCTCCTCGTTCCCTCTTGTTTCCTTGTTGTCTCCTCTCATGTCCTTGCTGTCTCCTCGTTCCCTCTTGTTTCCTTGTTGTCTCCTCTCATGTCTTTGTTGTCTCCTCGTTCCCTCTTGTTTCCTTGTTGTCTCCTCTCATGTCTTTGTTGTCTCCTTGTTCCCTCTTGTTTCCTTGTTGTCTCCTCTTGTTTCCTTGTTGTCTCCTCGTTCCCTCTTGTTTCCTTGTTGTCTCCTCTCATGTCTTTGTTGTCTCCTTGTTCCCTCTTGTTTCCTTGTTGTCTCCTCTCATGTCCTTGCTGTCTCCTCGTTCCCTCTCGTTTCCTTGTTGTCGAGTGAAGCCAACGCTTCGTGTCTTAAAGCTGCGTTCTCTCTCGACTTCTCTGGTTGTATAGAAGTCTATGATCTAAATAACACATTTGTCTCTTGCCATTGACTCCCAGAGATATTTTGTCTCATGGTGGTCCACCAGAAAGGGGCGTGACTTAGCCTCTCTACATAGGAGTGAGACACAAATCACCACAAATCCTCTCAGCCAATAGAAGTGATGTTTGATGAAACATGGGTGCTCAAATGTTGAAACAAGCCGAATAAAACCAATGAACAAACCAAAGAAAACTCCATTGCTTCTCCTCTTTTTATTCTTTCCCATATCATAAATCTCAACTAACTGAGATATTATATATTTACAAATCTGGGTGGAGGTCCAATAAAGGATTATTATTAAAATATTGATGGCTGAATGACACTATCTCATGTGATAGTACGCCACAATTATGGGATGGTAAGTCACAATTATGAGATAGTAAGTCATTATTATGACTTTAATTTAGTTAATTTTCTCATCACAGTGGCGGAAATGGGGTTTCCAACCGGTTACCGTAGAATCGCTTCGGAGATCCATCTTCTCGGAACACGATCTTCGGCGCCGACGTCACAGGGGGGAGGGGCACGGGAGGGGGCCGGACGAGGCGGGCTTTGGTCGCCGGGAGATTCGATCCCTGACCGCGGGTCCCGACTGCGTCTTCCTCCCGCTGGAGACACGGAAGGAACCGTGGAACCCCTGTTGTTGATCCGCGGGGTCTCCCACACGCCGTCACCTCCGCGTTCAGGTAACCAGGAGCCTTCGCCCCGCACGTTGCCAACGAGCCACCGCTCACCACCTCATGAAGCACCGCGGGTTTTATATTTTAGCCGCGGATCAAAACGGATGATCGCATTGTTGTTGTTATTATTATTTACGTGTTGTTGTGTAACGTTACTGATACGTAACCCCCCTCTCTCTGAATTGAGGACAAGCAGCTACTGTCGGCGGTTTTTTTACCCGGAGGCCCTAGAGACCTCGGTGTCTAGTTCGGCGTGTAGCCGTGAAAGGCGTCTCCAGGCCCCGCAACGCAGCGGCACGTTCGCCGTTGCAAGCGGTAGTTTTTTTGTTTTTGGACAGTTGGGGCTTCCGTACTCGGCAGGTAGAGAGGGCAAGTATTGCGCTTTCAGAAACCTTTTACTTTCAGGGAAAGTACAAATACCACAGTAAATACTGCAAGTACAAGGCATTCAAAGTATTATCATGTAGTTTGAGTTTTAAAATATAAAGTATTGAAAACGTTCCCTGCCAGTGTTTTACTGTACCAGATGTGATGTTTCTGGATTAACACTATAATGCTGTTTGTTTGGCTTCATCGTTGCACTATTGTTTTGTTTGCTATTGTTTTGTTTGCTGTTTCTGTCCCTTTCTGGTCCGGGTTCTCCAGTCTGGACAATGATGTCTTCAGTGTCTCCAGATGGTCCAGTTAGCAGCCAGTGATGCAGCCAAATGGGGAATTTCACTGTCTGGTCAGGGTTCATTACTAGAACTGGTACGGGCGTCGAAACGGGAGCTTATGGTGTTAACTGTGCTTCTATACGGTTAATGGTACCGTGTGTTAATGGTTCCATGTGTTAATGGTTCCATGTGTTAATGGTCCAGTGTGTTAATGTGTTAATGGTACCGTGTGTTAATGGTTCCATGTGTTAATGGTACCGTGTGTTAATGGTTCCATGTGTTAATGGTACCGTGTGTTAATGGTTCCATGTGTTAATGGTCCAGTGTGTTAATGGTCCAGTGTGTTAATGTGTTAATGGTCCAGTGTGTTAATGTGTTAATGGTCCAGTGTGTTAATGGTCCAATGTGTTAATGTGTTAATGGTCCAGTGTGTTAATGTGTTAATGGTCCCGTGTGTTAATGATCCAGTGTGTTAATGTGTTAATGGTTCCGTGTGTTAATGGTCCAGTGTGTTAATGTGTTAATGGTCCAGTGTGTTAATGGTCCAGTGTGTTAATGTGTTAATGGTTCCGTGTGTTAATGGTCCAGTGTGTTAATGTGTTAATGGTCCAGTGTGTTAATGGTTCCGTGTGTTAATGGTCCAGTGTGTTAATGTGTTAATGGTTCCGTGTGTTAATGGTCCAATGTGTTAATGTGTTAATGGTCCAGTGTGTTAATGTGTTAATGGTCCCATGAGTTGATGAGAAAAGGAAAGCCTCATTTTGAGTCCATCGTCGTCCTCGACGCGGCAAACCGCAATTTAGTCTGCGTCGTCGTTTTCGACGCTTCCCTTTCTTTGACCGACTCTGTTTTGGGGGCCTGAACCTCCGTGGTGGTCTCGATGCGCCGGCGTGAACGCGGCAAACGATATAAAAGTAACCTGGCGGTGTAAACGTAGCCTCAGGGTGAAGGAGGGGCACTAATTTAACCCCTTGACCCGTGTTCTGGTGCAGATGGAGGCCATGGAGGTGGACTTCCCGGGGGTGATGCTGGGCGCAGGAGGAGGCAGCCGGCGCAGCCGACAGCGCGCCATTAACATCGCGGCCGATTTAGCCGGATCGGACGCCGCCGCGCCGCAAGACATCTCGGACTCCAGCGGCACCGAGGTGGACGAGGACAACGAGGCGGAATGGACGGCGCCGAGCGCGCCGCCCAGACTTCCTGCCACCTGGGCGTTCAGCCATTGGGCGGTGGGCGGGTCGGCGGCCGCACCGTCGGCCGCTCAGGGGGCGCGAATACGGAGGAGGCTCAGGTACCCAGAAGGAACGCAGGAAGGAGGCGTTACGCAAGGATCAACGGGTGTCATTACGCAACATGGCTTACCATTAAACCTGTGTGTGTGTGTGTGTGTGTGTGTGTGTGTGTAGGCAGGGCCTCAGGGTGCACTACCCCAGCCAGACGGCAGCGCCCTCCAGAGGCTTTCCAGACTTCCTGCTCCGGGCACCGGCCGCCAGCGTGGCCGAGCCAGAGTCCGGCAGCACCACCGAGGTCAGCGAGTCTGAGGATGACGAGGAAGGCCCGGCCGCCGCTCCGGGGCCCGTCGACCCGGCGCCGCCGCCGCCCGCCGGTCCTCGCCTCAACTCGCAACCGCAGGAAGCCGGCTCGCGCAGTGAGTCCGACCGGCGTCGTGCGCTCGGCTTCTCGCAGACCAGAGTCTCCGTGTTGAAGTCTGGGAGTCCGGTTTTCATTTTAAAATATTCCCTCTGTGTTCAGACTCCGGTTCAGCTGCAGACGTCGAGCGGCCAGAAGCTCCAAGTCAGAACGTCCAGGTAACGTTATCATACCTGTGCAAATGAAGGAAAATGAGGAGTCACTGTTAATCAGATACATGTTATAGTTCCTTTGGTTGCTCCACTCTCTTGATGTATTCCCTCAGTAAACATTGTAAACATTAGTTTTTGGTCTCAATCTCTAGTTTCAAGTCTTCTTCAATACAGAATGATGTTCATTTAGTAAATTATGGACATTTAGAGTCAAACAGACCATAATGGAGGGGATGCTTTAGGGGCGGGGCTACACAGTGATTGACAGAGACGGCGTATACGTCTGTCAGTCCTCCTCAGTTTAGATATGGTCACTTCCTGTTCACTGGTTGCAAAAAAACCAAGATGGCGACGGCCGTAACGCCGAACTCGAGGCTTCAAAACGTCCACTTCTTCTCACGACACAGAACGTTTTTTTAATGTTTTTATTGTCCACGTCGCTCACCAACTGCTTTTTAATCTCGTCGCCTCCAGCCGGCCCCCGTGGCCACGCCCCTTATGGCCACGCCCCCCACGGCCCCGGCGCCCATGCAGCCGTCGCAGTCGGAAGAGGGCGAAGGCGACGTCTGCTCCATCTGCTTCGAGGCGTGGACGACGGCGGGCGAGCACCGGCTGTCCGCCCTGCGCTGCGGACACCTCTTCGGCTTCACCTGCATCCGCCGCTGGGTGTCCGCTCAGGGCCCGTCCGCCAAGTGTCCGCAGGTCAGCGCCCTTACTGTATTACACCCCGCCCCCCAGGGCGCATCCTGCCTGTCACTCATGAGCATGTGTCTGTCTTCAGTGCAACAAGAAGGCGAAGCGCTCCGACATCGTTCTGCTGTACGCTCCCAAGCTGAGAGCGCTCGACAACTCCGAGCAGGAGATCCTCAAGAAGTGAGTGATGTGTGTCAATAACTATACACGGGATGAATATGGAAAATAAATAGATTTATGCATCGATGCATGAATAAAAGTTGAGAATCAAACGTCAAATAACAAAATGCATATCGTGTATTTATTTATACATTTTTGTTCACCTACATTTATTATTCTATTTATTTACTCCGCTTTTTTTACTATGCTTCATGTGTTAAAGCTGCATTCTCTCTACTGAACACCAGGGGGCGACTCCTCTGGTTGTATAGAAGTCTATGCTTCATGTGTTAAAGCTGCATTCTCTCTACTGAACACCAGGGGGCGACTCCTCTGGTTGTATAGAAGTCTATGCTTCATGTGTTAAAACTGCATTCTCTCTCCTGACCACCAGGGGGCGACTCCTCTGGTTGTATAGAAGTCTATGCTTCATATGTTAAAGCTGCATTCTCTCTCCTGACCACCAGGGGCGACTCCTCTGGTTGTATAGAAGTCTATGCTTTATGTGTTAAAGCTGCATTCTCTCTCCTGACCACCAGGGGGCGACTCGTCTGTTGTATAGAAGTCTATGTTTCATGTGTTAAAGCTGCATTCTCTCTCCTGACCACCA